>NC_134404.1:181372952-181580452 GCF_038048845.1 Mixophyes fleayi
ATCCAAAAAGTTGGGAAAGCTGTCTTTCCATCCCCACTGCACAATTTCCCTGGAGTTTAAAAAGTTTAAAATATTGTACAGTTGGTGGACAGCTGCATTATATATCTCTACACCTATCATTCCACAGGCCTACATTAAATTGATTATTTTAATGATTTAACCAATTATGAGCATTGTCTACTGCTGAAATAAAGACAACAGTCTAACCTGACAGTCTGGGACAAAATATGTGGGAAGGCAAATTGGTCAAACAGAGCCTAAAAGTTCACAAGGCAGTTCCTCATGCAGTGTGTCCTTGCTTGCATTGTAGAGGATTGCTAATCTCCAGTATTGGAGGCTAAAGAAATACGTGTTAGAATCAATTAATTTAGCCGCTGCCGCTGCTAAGGCCTCATATTACATGGCCTGTAATTATTCAGGGTGAGTGATGTACAAATATTTTATCTAAATGTGCAGCAGTGTGTCTTGGTACTACTCCCCAAGAAACACTCTTTTTATAACAAAAGCAGCATGGAAGAGGCACAGGACACGTTGAAATACAGTTAAACAAACAAAGAAAAAAACGTAAGCACTGAAAGCAGTCTAAAAATCATATAATGGATCAGGTGGTAGGGGCTCTTTTTGGTGAGCTTACCTTGGACGTCTGCGCTTGACAGGAGTTTCTTAGGGATTGGTGCTGCCGAAACGGATTCTTCGGGTGTTCCGGTTTCCGATCGTGTTGCTTGTCTTTTTGTTTGTGCCATGGCGCAACCTGGGGAGAGATAAGGGGAAAAAAGAGAGAAAACGAGAGGGGGGGGGGGGGGGGGGGGGGGGAGAGAAAAAAAGAAAAAAAAGAAGAGAGGGGGGGGGCAGGGTGGTGTGTGGAGAACACAGTACAGGTGTGGTACCAACAATATACTCCTGGGGCTTAGTGTAGGTTATAGCTCTTTTGCTGGTGTGGGTCTATAGCTCTTTGCCCTGTTTACAGCCCTAATTGCACTGTATATTGTGGTGGTTAGGTACCTCCTGTGAGGGATGTGTCTAATGGTCTGTGGGGGGGGGGGTTAAGGAGCTCTTGGTTGGCTAGAGCTAATAAAAGAGGCAGTATGTGTTGTGATAGCCTCTTATTAGTGTGCTGTGATGTGTTCTGCTAGTGTTAAATGTGGCAAGTGTTGAATATGTGTTTTGTAAACGGGGGGGGGTTTCCGTGAGGTGCGGGTGGGATATGCTTTTGCTCAGAAAGCTCTTACAAGAGCAGTTTGGTAGTCGCCAGGCGGTCTCTCTGTCCCTGACAAAGTCTAAGGATGAAACGCGTTGGACCCCTACACACCCCGCAAAACGACTCTCTGAACACTCACCTCTACCCCTGGAAAAACAACTTGCACAATCCTCCAGGATCGAAGTGTGAAGCAGAAAACCGAAGAAACAACTCAGCCCACAGTGGAACGCAGAGTGCGCTCCACCAAAACCGGAAGTCCGGCGCAAGCGCTTTCAGGTGAACCAGCAACACCCGTTCGACTACAGTAACGCTACCGCTCGGGATACGCATACAAAACCTCCTGACTGCAGCGCCTAAACTACAGGACAGAGAGACCACCTGGCGACTACAAAACTGCTCTTGTAAGAGCTTTCTGAGCAAAAGCATATCCCACCCGCACCTCACGGAAACCCCCACCCCATTTACAAAACACATATTCAACACTTGCCACATTTAACACTAGCAGAACGCATCACAGCACACTAATAAGAGGCTATCACAACACATACTGCCTCTTTTATTAGCTCTAGCCAACCAAGAGCTCCTTAACCCCCCCCCCCCCCACAGACCATTAGACGCATCCCTCACAGGAGGTACCTAACCACCACAATATACAGTGCAATTAGGGCTGTAAACAGGGCAAAGAGCTATAGACCCACACCAGCAAAAGAGCTATAACCTACACTAAGCCCCAGGAGTATATTGTTGGTACCACACCTGTACTGTGTTCTCCACACACCACCCCTGCCCCCCCCTCTCTCTTCTTTTTTTTTCTTTTTTTCTCTCCTCCCCCCCCCCCCTCTCTTTTTCTCTCTTTTTTTCCCCTTATCTCTCCCCAGGTTGCGCCACGGCACAAACAAAAAAATAAAAATCATATAATCACCAATGCAGATAAATGCAATAAAATGAATAAATTTATTAATATACCTTAAATATCTCTAAAATGATATTCAATATCCTGCATAATGTTTGCTCAATATTATAAACTCTACCATTGGTTGGGGCAAGACATAAACAACTTCCTGTGGGGTCAGAAATACAGTTACCTGAATTATATCCTGCCATCTGGTTGTTGGCTGAGGCTCTCTGATTGGAACAGAAGCCATTGATCATTTCTGGGAAGAAGACAAAGGGTGTATGACAGTTGCTGCAAAGTCATCTGTCTGCAGTAGCATAATACCACGAACATCCAGTCATGCCATAGTAGAATTAATAGCAGAAGAGAAAGTGCTATACAATGAAATGGCTAAAGCAGCGGAAGCACCTACAATCTCTGTAGCACACCAAGGCATGGACAGGATCTATGGCTACAGACACATCTGCATTTGTCAAAGACAATGCTGGAAAAATTTTAAAAAAACTTGCAGGAAAAAAATAAACCCCTTATTGTTAATTTAAGCACCCTGATTAGCTTTCTTCCATTGTGTTGTACTGCCTTTGTTGCCATATAAATTGTACATGGCTGATTGGAAGTTGTGAGGACACCGGGGTTGGAACCGTAGTTCTCTAGTTACCCAAGACCTCTAGGTTCACAGATCACACAGGTAAGGAGGCCAGAAAGAGATAATAACCTCTTCATTTATCAAATGTGTACCCACAAAGTTAATGCAATAGTGCTTCCCAAGGAGGAATGTATTCCTCCACTAATATAACAAAGTGTCAGTAACTTTACTAGTATCTGCAAAAAACCCAACAAAGTCCCCAGCAGATTACCTCACCAGCTCAGAGTACCTACAGTCACAAATTCCCAACAACAAATTCCCCAGTTGAATAATAAAGGTAGGCAGTGGGCCAGGGGTTCTGATCCGGTTAGTGGGTCTGTGTATTTGCTGCTCCCAGCCGCTTGGCCAACTTTACACCAGCTCTGTGAGACTCGGAGTGTCAGTCTCCCTATGGATGTAGGCTCACTAATTCCCCAGAATCTACAGGTATCCACTCCAGGGTTAGCTTTTCTCTCCCTTCCAAATCTCCCACTCCTTGCCCCTCTCCCTGGGCCATCCCACCAGGCCATGATCCATTTTCCTTGGTGGTGGCTGGACTCTGGGTGGTAAAAGTGGTGGTGGTAGAATATAACCTCAGCAGTAACTCATCTGCTGTTTCCCTGCCATCAAGTCTGGTTTTGGAACATGCTGGGACAATGGTCAGTCAATAATCAAATCCTGATCTTAAATACAGTCCTTCACGTTCTTAACCCCTTCCACTACCTTGTGATATGCCAGGTTTCCCAGCTGTTCCATATTTCCTATGGACAACCATCCCCTCCCTCTTTGGTCAAATAACAATGCTGGCTCTGGCCACAGGGTGACATTTAAAAAATTGGATGTAGCCTATTTGGCCCACTGACTGACAGACTGGGTTGGCCCAATATTCCCACTGTGGTGCCCAGTCTCAATACAGAAGTAAACTGGGCCAAAACATCGGTGAGATATGAAAATATGAGGTACACCAAAGCAAATTTCTATTTGCAAGCAGAATTTTAAAAAAAACTCATTGCCCCATGTTTCACAGATTTTGATCCTAAATGCTGTTGAATCATGGGGGACAGAACTTCTGGAGATTTATACTATATTTTTTTCAGAACAATAATTGGTTCATATATGACTGCTTTACACTTTCTTTACTTTGGCAGGAAACAGTATTTACTCTGAGGCAGATCCAAAGAGTCGGATGTATGTAAAGCATAATGTCCAGATGTTTCCGTAATTTGTTGATTGACTTGAAATTTGTTGTGTGCAATTATTCTTTTTGTTTCAGTTGTAAATCAACAAAATGGTAAAAAATGAATTATATTAATAATATAAGTGCTATATATACCCACAGAATAACATTCTGGAAAATGTCATTTGAGAGTTTCCATAAGTGTTAAAGGTAGTTGTCATGGTGATGATATTTTCTCTTTGTCTTATATAAATGCCTACCTTAAAATGAATAATGGTAAAGTAAGTAATTAGAAATGTTTATGTTTCAAATAAGGTCTGCCTAAAGTGGGACATATCCATGAGTAACACAAATAAAGATGTACAAACCTCTATAGCAATTTTGCCTAATTTGGATATAACAAAAGAAAAATCACATAGTTATCATTTAGTACAAAAATTTTCTGATACATTTTTCCTTTTCTTTCACTCTACATTTCTTTTTATTTAACTAATCATTTTAGTGGGAATTTGCACGTATTAAATTAGAACATTCTGCCTGCTGATAATGCAAGTGCATCTTACAAAAGTACATTTTAATGGGAGTTTAATTTTTTCTATAGCTCTCTGTGGATAGATTAAAGCAGCGATTTCATTCTCTGTTATAGTTTAGAGCAATGTTCACATATTAGTTAACGTTTTAGATGGATCAGGATCAGATAACCTAAAGAATCAAGACATTGAGAAGGATTGAAAAATGATATCACATATGAAGCCAAATTCACAAAAGTAGTTGAGAGATGAATTTTCAGTAATAAAAGATCCATTTTTGGCAGAATATTTTTTTATTTTTTGCTCTTCATCTTCACATTTGCTTACTGCCTTATTGATATAATGCCTAAAACAATACTAGAACTTTCATCGAATTGTTTTGCTAAATTTTCTGTCATTTGTAAATATAACTATAGATTCTTTGTAAAAATGCCTTCAGGTTCAGATATAGAAATGTGTGAATAATATGTCTCTCCATCCCTTTTGCAGTACTGAAAAACTTCTGTACACAAAAGAAAAACATTTTTCTGCTTTAACTGGTGCCCCCTAGATCACCCCTAACCTGCTATTATGCATACCAGACCTGCATATTTTGCAAAAGCTCTATCTTTGCTAGCACAGTCAGACACATTGAGAGATGAACTTGTTTGCACCCAGAACATAGCAGGAAAAACATACTCAGAAATAACCACATTTAGGTGCATGTGTTCATTTGGACACAGTTCAAGGTATGTTCATTCGATTACAAATCTACAATATGTGGAAGCTTTATATTAGGAATAACAATTGAGTACACGTACATGGCAAAATAGCATAAAATGTAGAAAGTGTAGATGTGTGGCCATTTTGTAAATGTAACATTTTATTACATATTTTCCTCATTTTGAAGCATTATATATATATGTATATATATATATATATATATATATATATATATATATATATATATATATATATATATATATGGGGGGGACTTCCACAGTTTAGGGGCAGCACAGCAGAAGTCTTGAGCATGAGAGGAAGTACTAAGAGGTGAATGAAGGAGGAGGTCAAAGCCAGAGCGGAGTGGCCAAGTGGGTATGTACCTCAAGGCAAGATTACAGATATATGGGGATATATGGTTTTCTAAGGGCCCTGTAGGTGAGAGTAAGGAGCTTGAACAGAACTCTGAAATGAATTAGAATCCAATCAAGGGATTTACGCAGAAGAATAGCAGCGGAGGAGCTACAGGGGATGACCATTGCTCCAGCATTCTGAATGGATTGAAGGTCAAAAAGGTGAGAGACAAGAAGGCAAGTGAAAAGAAGGTTGCAATAGTAAAGACAAGAAATGATGGATAATTGGACCAGGATTTTGGTTGCTTCCTGAGAGAGGAAGGGACGGATCTTAGTAATGCTACTATGGAGGAAGAAGTGGCAGGATTTGGTCAGGGATGTCACTCACCAGACTGTGAGTGCTTCTTCCCGTGTGTTTAGGAACCATGGCCGTCCACCATCCTGAGGGTCTGCGCATGCGCAGCCCTTTCAAAACCTTCAGTACCTGTCCCTTTACTTAATTGGCTGATCAGGCAACACTCCCTATTTAAAGCACCTGCTGTCCATACCTCGTTGCCTGATCTTGGAGTCTCATTCCCCATGAGTCTCTGAAGGTGTTCCTGTGTTTCCTCGTGTATTCAGCGCTGCTGATTCCTGTGGTTTCCAGACCACTTCTACTCCTGTGGTTTCCAGACCACTCCAACTCTCCTGTGTTTCATCGTGACTGTTAGCTGATTCCTATCCGCTGCCTCCGTGCACTACAGTCTTCAGACCACTTCAACTCTCCTGTGTTTCATCGTGACTGTGAGCTGATTCCTATCCGCTGCCTCCGTGCACTACAGTCCTCAGACCACTCCAACTCTCCTGTGTTTCATCGTGACTGTTAGCTGATTCCTATCCGCTGCCTCCGTGCACTACAGTCTTCAGACCACTTCAACTCACCTGTGTTTCATCGTGACTGTTAGCTGAATCCTATCCGCTGCCTCCGTGCACTACAGTCCTCAGACCACTTCAACTCTCCTGTGTTTCATCGTGACTGTTAGGTGATTCCTATCCGCTGCCTCCGTGCACTACAGTCTTCAGACCACTTCAACTCTCCTGTGTTTCATCGTGACTGTTTAGCTGATTCCTATCCGCTGCCTCCATGCGCTACAGTCTTCAGCTCATCTCAAATCTCCTGTGTTTCCTCGAGACTGCTACAACTGATTCCTATCCGCTGCTCTCCGTGCTCAACAGTTCCAGCTCAGCTCTACTCTCCCGTGTTTCATCGTGGCTGCACCTGCTGGTTGCTATCCGCTACCTCTGTGTACCTGCAGAGTCCTGCTGGCTGCTACTCCTCAGTTCTACTCGTGTCTGCAGCAGCGGATCTGCTCTCCGTGCTTCTCAGTGTTCCTGCTGGTGTCTACTCGCCAGTCTGCATCGGATCTGCGCCTCACTGCTTTCATCTCGTCTAGACCATCGCCACTCTTCAGGGTCCTCCAGGAGTCCAGTTCTACATACTACTGCTTCCTGAGTATACGTTTCCCTGCTGGTCTACCTACCTGTGCGCTGCACCTACTTGACTACCGCTTCACCCATCCAGGGACTTCGCATCCTGCCGGCCTCCAGCCGTTCAGGTATCTCTGCACTCCTGTCTGACAGCCTGCTTCTGAACCACGGTATGCATACTTCTCATTGACTGTGCTGGTGTATTGCATATCTTGCTGGACTGAGTTGTTCTCCTCTGGAGCTTACTATCCGCTGAGACTTTTGCCATCATTGACTGTGTTATCTTTTGCCCGGATAGTTTCTATAACTTTGTATTATTGCAGTGCTGTTCAGTCATTACTATATTGTGCATGTCATTGTGGATCAAGTTCAAGGTGCCCGTGTATCCTCTGTATTGCAGTCTCTCCCCGTGCTCCTCCTCACTCATATATTCAGTGGTACAACTTGCTAGAGGCAGACCACTGATTCCTGTTTCCTGTGTCACCTGTGCCAGTGTCCTCTCACATAGCAGTGGTACAACTTGCTCACGCAGACCACTGACTCCCCGGATACCTTCACCTGGATTCTATTCCTTCACCCAGACAGCGGTACAACTTGCTAAACGCAGACCGCTGACTCTCATCACCTCCTCGTTTCTGTTGGACATTCCTCCTCACTATAGCAGTGGTACAACTTGCTACCGCAGACCACTGACTACCCTCACGTGTCCTTTGTCCATTCAGTTCCTCGTGTATTTCTACATATATATTACCAGTGCTGCTAGTCATAGACTTTCCCGAGCATCTCTATCATCTGCTGTCTCCTGTTCCGTGATCACCTCGCTACCAGAGTACCATATTACCATCTATACTGCTCTGGTAAGCTTATCACCTGGTGATCCCTGGGTAAAGACTCCTAGTGCCCGTGGCAAGGGACTGGATATGAGGGGTAAAACTGAGGCCAGAGAGCTTGGGTGTCAGGAGAGAGAGTTATGTTATCAACCGAAAGGGAAAAATTATGAGGGATTGCAACATTGGCAGGAGCAAAGATGATGAGCTTGGTTTTGAAGATGTTGAGTTTGATGAATTGCTGCAACATTCCAGGGAGTGACAGCAGAGAGACAGCAGATACTTAAGATCGGAAGGAGCAAGAAAGGTCAGGGGAGGAAAGATAGATTTATGTGTCATCAGCGTAGAGATGCTATTGGAGACCAAATGATTGAATAAGTTCCCCAAGAGTGGTGGTGTTTAGAGAGAAAAGCAGAGGGCCAAGGACAAAGCTTTTTGGGACACCAAAAGAAAGAGGAAAATGGGGGGGGGAGTCAGAAGCAGAGACACTAAAAAAGCCAGATAGGTTGAAGTCAAACCAGGAAAAAGCTGTTTCTCGAAGACAGAGGGAGTAAAGGTTGCAGAGGAGTGATCAATGGTGTCGAAACCAGCAGAGAGGTTGAGGAGTACGAGAAGGGAGAAGTGACCTTTAGACAGCCCAGAGTAAGTCATTTGTTACTTTAGTGAGGGCAGCTCCAGTTGAGTGAAGGGGACAAAAGCCAGGCTGGAGAGGGTCAAGTAGAGAGTCGGAAGAGAAAAATTGGGTCAGAATATAGGGTGATAGTTGGAAAGAGAGGATGGGTCAAAGGAGGATTTCTAGTGGATAGGGGAGATGAGAGCATGCTGACGGTCAGACATTTGAAGCAAAGGGAAGCAGAGATATAGGGAGATTGTTGGAGAGAGAGGATGGGTCAAAGAGGGATTCTTGTGGATAAGGGAGGTGAGAGCATGCTTGAAGACTGAGGGGAAGATATTAATTGAGAGAGACAGAGGTTAAAGAGGTGAGAAAGGTGATGACAGGCATTGGGAGAGAGAGAGAGCGGAGGAACCTGTAGGGTCAAGACGACAGGTTGTAGAAAATGAGGAAGAGAGAAATGAGACACAGTTACAGGAGGATAGAAGCAGTGTCACTCACCGGACTGTGAGTGCTTCTTCCCGGACATTTAGGAACCGTGGCCGTCCGCCATCCTGAGGGTCTGCGCATGCGCAGCCCTTTCTAACCCTTCAGTGTATGTTCCTTTAACTTAATTGGCAGATCAGGCAACACTCCCTATATTAAGCACCTGTGGTGAATACCACGTTGCCTGATCTTGGAGTCTCATTCCCCATGAGCCTCTGAAGGTGTTCCTGTGTTTCCTCGTGTATTCAGCGCTGCTGATTCCTGTGGTTTCCAAACCACTTCTACCTACTGTGGTTTCCAAGCCACTTCTACTACTGTGGTTCCCATACCACTTCTACCTTCCTGTGTATCATCGTGACTGTTAGCTGATTCCTATCCGCTGCCTCCGTGCACTACAGTCTTCAAGCCACTTCAACTCTATCATATATCATCGTGACTGTTAGCTGATTCCTATCCGCTGCCTCCGTGCACTACAGTCTTCAATCTACATCTACTCACCTGTGCATCATCGTGACTGTTAGCTGATTCCTATCCGCTGCCTCCGTGCACTACAGTCTTCAACCTGCAACTCGTCTGTGTTCCATCATGACTGTTAGCTGATTCCTATCCGCTGCCTTCGTGCACTACAGTCTGCAACCTGCAACTCGTCTGTGTTTCATCGTGACTGGTGGCTGATTCCTATCCGCTGCCTCTGTGCGCTTCAGTCTTCAGCTCATCTCAACTCTCCCGTGTTTCCTCGAGACTGCCACTACTATTGCTATCCGCTACTCTCCGTGATCATCAGTACCAGCTCAACTCTGCTCTCCCGTGTGCCATCGTTCCTGCACCTGCTGGTTGCTATTGGCTACCTCCGTGTGTCCGCAGAGTCCTGCTGCCGCTTCTCCTTATCTCTACTCGTCCTTCAACTGCTGATCCACTCTCCATGCTTTCCTGTGTTCCCGCTGGTCTCTACCCGCCTGTCAGCATTGGATTCGTGTCTCACTACTTACCTCCCCGCTAGACCATCGCTATTCTACAGGGTCCTCCAGGAGTCCAGTTCCACACTCTACTGATTCCTGTGTATACGTTTCCCTGCTGGTCTACCTACCTGTGCGCTGCACCTACTTGACTACCGCTTCACCCATCCAGGGACTTCGCTTCCTGCCGGCCTCCTGCCGTTCAGGTATCTCTGCACTCCTGTCTGACAGCCTGCTTCTGAACCACGGTATGCATACTTCTCATTGACTGTGCTGGTGTATTGCATATCTTGCTGGACTGTGTTGGTTCTTCTCTGGAGTTTGCTATCCGCTGAGTCTACTACCATCATTGACTGTGTTATCTTGTGCCGGATTACCTCAAGAGACTTTCTATTATTACAGTGCTGTTCAGTCATTTATATATTGTGCATATTATTGTGGATCAAGTTTAAGGTGCCCGTGTATCTCCTGTGTTGCAGTCTCTCCCCGTGCTCCTCCTCACATATATATTCAGTGGTACAACTTGCTAGAGGCAGACCACTGATCCCTGTTCCCAGTGTCACTTGTTCCAGTATCCTTTCACATAGCAGTGGTACAACTTGCTAACGCAGACCACTGACTCCCCGGATACCTCCACTTGGATTCCATTCCTTCACTCAAGACAGCGGTACAACTTGCTATCCGCAGACCGCTGACTCTCATCACCTCCTCGTTTCTGTTGGACATTCCTCCTCACTATAGCAGTGGTACAACTTGCTACCGCAGACCACTGACTACCTTCACGTGTCCTTTGTCCATACAGTTCCTCGTGTATTATTACCTCCATATTACCAGTGCTGCTAGTCATAGACTTTCCTGAGCATCTCATCATCTGCTATTTCCTGTTCCGTGATCACCCTGCTACCAGAGTACCATAATACCACCTATATTGCTCTGGTAAGCCTACCACCTGGTGATCCCTGGGTAAAGACTCCTAGTGCCCGTGACAGTAAGATCAGGCCATGACAGACCCAGATACGGAACCTACAGCCAAGGAGATGCTGCAGCATCTGGTCAACCGTGTGGAGCAACAGGATGCTCGCCAACAGCTGTTACTTCAATGTTACCAATCGTTAACCTCCCAAGGAACATCTGGACAGACTGTTACAGCTAATATTGAAGCTCCTGTGCTTTCCTCCGTTTACCCAGTGCCATCCCAGGTGTCTACAGCTTCAACGCTTCACCTGCCTACTCCGTCAAAGTACGATGGTGACCCCAAAACTTGTAGGGGTTTCCTTAACCAATGCTCAGTTCATTTTGAGCTCCAACCTCAAAATTTTTCTACCCATCGTTCCAGAGTGGCCTATCTTATCTCATTGTTTTCTGGACAAGCTCTGGCTTGGGCCTCCCCTCTGTGGGAGAGAAATGATCCAATACTACAAGATAGTGCCAAATTCATTTCTACGTTCCGAAGTGTGTTCGATGAACCAGGTCGTGTGACCTCCGCTGCTTCCAGCATTCTTCGTTTACGACAAGGTCCTCATACAGTAGGCCAGTACGTCATTCAATTTAGGATCTTAGCCTCTGAACTTCAGTGGAACACTGAAGCATTAATTGCCGCCTTCTGGCAGGGGCTCTCCGATAAAATTAAAGATGCACTGACTACCCAAGAGCTTCCTTCGTCACTAGAAGATTTGATCTCTCTTTGCCATCGTGTAGACATGAGATTTCGTGAAAGAGAATCTGAGAAAATAACTTCTGTTAAAGCACCTCTTCGTTCAACCCCTCAATTTCGTCCAGCTTCACCTTCTGTGATTCCCATGGAGATAGGACGTTCCAAATTATCTTTAGAAGAGAGCAAACGAAGAGTCAAGAATAGACTCTGTATCTATTGTGCTGATTCCACACATATGCTCAGCTCTTGCCCTAAGAAATCGGGAAATGCCAGGCCCTAACTAGTTCTGGAGAGGTGAAGTTAGGGTCCCTGGAGTCCTCTCCATCTTCTAGGAAATTAAAAGTCTGCGCTTTTGATGTTACGATTTCCTTTGCTACCAAATCCTTTGAGTCACAGGCATTGATTGATTCTGGAGCAGCAGGAAATTTCATTTCTAAATCCCTAGTGAATCAATGGTCTCTACCAGTGATTACTTTAAAAACACCAATTACTGTGACTGCTATAGATGGATCACGTCTCATCAATGGTCTCATCACCCAGAGTACGTCTCCAGTAACACTTCAGATTGGTGTACTGCACCATGAAGAAATTTCGTTTTTAATTCTTCCAGTTACGACAAGTCCGATTGTCTTAGGCCTTCCATGGCTTCAGTGTCACTCTCCCGAGATTGACTGGCGCACTCCTCAAGTTACGTCTTGGGGAGCTGAATGTCATCATCGTTGCCTTTCTCAAGTTATTCCTCTTAGAGTACAGCAATCTTCCATCTCATCTTCCTCACCGGGACTCCCTCCTCAGTATGCTTCATTTGCCGATGTGTTTGATAAAGCTCAGTCTGAACGTCTTCCTCCTCATCGTTCTTGGGATTGTCCGATCGACCTTCTACCTGGCAAGACTCCTCCCAGGGGTCGGGACTATCCACTTTCTTTATCTGAAACTCAAGCCACATCTGAGTACATACAGGAGAATCTCCAGCGAGGGTTTATTCGACCTTCCACCTCTCCCGCTGGAGCCGGGTTCTTCTTCGTTAAAAAGAAGGATGGATCACTACGCCCCTGCATAGATTTTCGTGGACTCAACGCCATTACTATCAAGAATCGGTATCCCATTCCGCTGATCACTGAGCTATTCGATCGCATCAGGGGAGCTCGGATCTTTACTAAGTTGGATCTTCGTGGTGCCTACAATTTAATTAGAATCCGTTCCGGTGACGAATGGAAGACAGCGTTCAACACCAGAGATGGGCATTACGAGTATCTAGTAATGCCTTTCGGGTTGTGCAATGCCCCCGCTGTTTTCCAAGGCTTCATCAATGAGATCTTTCGGGACTTATTATATGTATGTGTCGTTGTCTACCTGGACGACATATTGATCTTTTCACAGGACCTGCCTTCTCATCACCAACATGTGGCAGAGGTCCTCTCCAGACTACGGAAAAACTCATTGTTCTGTAAATTAGAAAAATGTTCATTCGAGTTGCCCCAGATTCCATTCTTGGGGTATATAGTTTCCGGAGTTGGCCTGAAGATGGATCCAGATAAGGTGAATGCTGTACTACATTGGCCCCAGCCAACTACTCTTCGTGCTATCCAGCGTTTTTTAGGTTTTGCCAATTACTATAGACGCTTCATTCAAGACTTTTCATCCATTGCCTCTCCTATTGTGGCCCTGACTCGTAAAGGGGCTAATACTAAGCAATGGTCATCTGAGGCTCTCCAAGCCTTTCAAATTCTCAAAGAGTCCTTCTCCTCTGCTCCCATTCTTCGACAGCCTGATGTGACACTTCCCTTCTTCCTAGAAGTGGATGCCTCTAATGTGGGCTTAGGAGCCATTCTCTCCCAACGCTCGGAGCAACAAAAATTCCATCCTTGTGCCTTTTACTCTCGAGGTCTCCTGCCTGCAGAGAAGAATTATACAATCGGGGACAAGGAGTTGCTGGCTATCAAAGCTGCATTAGAGGAGTGGAGATACTTATTGGAAGGAGCTCGCCATCCGGTGACGATTTTCACGGATCATAAGAACCTGTCATATCTACAGTCTGCTCAATGCTTGAACCCTCGTCAAGCAAGATGGTCTCTTTTCTTTTCCCGTTTTGAATTAATTATAACCTTCAAACCAGCTGCTAAGAACAAAAAAGCTGACGCTCTATCTCGAGCTTTTGTGACGTCCTCTGACGTTGAAGAGGTTCCCAACCATGCTATTCTAGACCCCAAATGTATCTCGCTGGCTGCTTCATCCACCAAAATGCTACCATTTGGGAAGACCCTCGTGCCTCCTACTCTGAGGAGGAAAATCCTTTCGTGGTTCCATGCCTCTTGTTTTTCTGGACACGCCGGTGAACACAAGACCCTTGAGATTCTCTCTCAAAGTTACTGGTGGCCTTCAATGAGGAGAGACGTCAAAGAGTTTATTGCTTCCTGTGATTTATGTTCTCAGTTCAAATCCTCCCGCAGAACCCCAGCAGGGTTGCTGCGACCACTACCCATTCCGTCCAAGCCTTGGACCCATATTAGTATGGATTTCGTTACTGATTTGCCACCTAGTAAGAATTATAATACTATTTGGGTAGTGGTAGACAGATTTTCGAAGATGGCTCATTTTGTCCCTTTGTCTGGTTTGCCTTCCTCGTCTACTCTGGCTGAACATTTCATTAAACAAATCTTTCGTATCCATGGATGTCCATCTGAGATTGTGTCAGATAGAGGAGTACAATTCGTTTCCAGATTCTGGCGGGCCCTTTGTAAAACCTTGGGCATACGATTAGCACTCTCATCTTCTTACCATCCGCAATCTAACGGACAAACTGAACGGGTCAATCAAGATCTCGAGACCTTTATAAGGATGTTCTCTTCAGCCAATCAAGACAACTGGGTAGAATTGCTTCCTTGGGCTGAATTCGCCCATAACAACATGTACCATGAGTCATCATCCAAAACTCCATTCTTTGTGGTCTACGGTCACCATCCGTCTTTTCCGGAATTTCCTGCCCTCCCTCCCACCCAAGTTCCTGCTGTGGAGACTGCTTGTCAGACCTTCAAAAATATCTGGTCTCAGGTCAAAACCTGTTTAAAGAAGACATCTAACAAATATAAGTCTTTCGCAGATAAGAAGAGGCGGGCTATTCCACCACTAAAAATTGGAGATCGTGTCTGGTTATCTACCAAAAATATTCGTTTGAAGGTTCCATCTATGAAATTCGCTTCTCGTTTTATTGGTCCATATAGGATCATTCAAGTAATCAATCCAGTGTGTGTTAAACTTCTTCTTCCTAAGAATCTTCGGATTTCCAATGCCTTCCATGTGTCCTTGCTCAAACCTCTCATCATCAACCGTTTCTCGACTCCTCCTTCAGCACCTCAGCCAGTTCAAGTTCATCAGGAGGAAGATTTCGAGATTACTGAGGTATTGGATGCAAAAATTTCGCGAGGAGTTCTCCGTTTCCTCGTTCATTGGAAGGGCTTTGGTCCTGAAGAGCGTTCATGGATCAAAGATGAAGATCTTAATGCTCCAGCTCTTCTGAAGAAGTTTTATTCCAAAAATCCGGACAAGCCCGGTTCCAGGCGTTCTGTGCCCACCTTTAAAAGGGGGGGTACTGTCACTCACCGGACTGTGAGTGCTTCTTCCCGGACATTTAGGAACCGTGGCCGTCCGCCATCCTGAGGGTCTGCGCATGCGCAGCCCTTTCTAACCCTTCAGTGTATGTTCCTTTAACTTAATTGGCAGATCAGGCAACACTCCCTATATTAAGCACCTGTGGTGAATACCACATTGCCTGATCTTGGAGTCTCATTCCCCATGAGCCTCTGAAGGTGTTCCTGTGTTTCCTCGTGTATTCAGCGCTGCTGATTCCTGTGGTTTCCAAACCACTTCTACCTACTGTGGTTTCCAAGCCACTTCTACTACTGTGGTTCCCATACCACTTCTACCTTCCTGTGTATCATCGTGACTGTTAGCTGATTCCTATCCGCTGCCTCCGTGCACTACAGTCTTCAAGCCACTTCAACTCTATCATATATCATCGTGACTGTTAGCTGATTCCTATCCGCTGCCTCCGTGCACTACAGTCCTTAATCTACATCTACTCACCTGTGCATCATCGTGACTGTTAGCTGATTCCTATCCGCTGCCTCCGTGCACTACAGTCTTCAACCTGCAACTCGTCTGTGTTCCATCATGACTGTTAGCTGATTCCTATCCGCTGCCTTCGTGCACTACAGTCTGCAACCTGCAACTCGTCTGTGTTTCATCGTGACTGTTGGCTGATTCCTATCCGCTGCCTCTGTGCGCTTCAGTCTTCAGCTCATCTCAACTCTCCCGTGTTTCCTCGAGACTGCCACTACTATTGCTATCCGCTACTCTCCGGGATCATCAGTACCAGCTCAACTCTGCTCTCCCGTGTGCCATCGTTACTGCACCTGCTGGTTGCTATTGGCTACCTCCGTGTGTCCGCAGAGTCCTGCTGCCGCTTCTCCTTATCTCTACTCGTCCTTCAACTGCTGATCCACTCTCCATGCTTTCCTGTGTTCCCGCTGGTCTCTACCCGCCTGTCAGCATTGGATTCGTGTCTCACTACTTACCTCCCCGCTAGACCACCGCTATTCTTCAGGGTCCTCCAGGAGTCCAGTTCCACACTCTACTGATTCCTGTGTATACGTTTCCCTGCTGGTCTACCTACCTGTGCGCTGCACCTACTTGACTACCGCTTCACCCATCCAGGGACTTCGCTTCCTGCCGGCCTCCTGCCGTTCAGGTATCTCTGCACTCCTGTCTGACAGCCTGCTTCTGAACCACGGTATGCATACTTCTCATTGACTGTGCTGGTGTATTGCATATCTTGCTGGACTGTGTTGGTTCTTCTCTGGAGTTTGCTATCCGCTGAGTCTACTACCATCATTGACTGTGTTATCTTGTGCCGGATTACCTCAAGAGACTTTCTATTATTACAGTGCTGTTCAGTCATTTATATATTGTGCATATTATTGTGGATCAAGTTTAAGGTGCCCGTGTATCTCCTGTGTTGCAGTCTCTCCCCGTGCTCCTCCTCACATATATATTCAGTGGTACAACTTGCTAGAGGCAGACCACTGATCCCTGTTCCCAGTGTCACTTGTTCCAGTATCCTTTCACATAGCAGTGGTACAACTTGCTAACGCAGACCACTGACTCCCCGGATACCTCCACTTGGATTCCATTCCTTCACTCAAGACAGCGGTACAACTTGCTATCCGCAGACCGCTGACTCTCATCACCTCCTCGTTTCTGTTGGACATTCCTCCTCACTATAGCAGTGGTACAACTTGCTACCGCAGACCACTGACTACCTTCACGTGTCCTTTGTCCATACAGTTCCTCGTGTATTATTACCTCCATATTACCAGTGCTGCTAGTCATAGACTTTCCTGAGCATCTCATCATCTGCTATTTCCTGTTCCGTGATCACCCTGCTACCAGAGTACCATAATACCACCTATATTGCTCTGGTAAGCCTATCACCTGGTGATCCCTGGGTAAAGACTCCTAGTGCCCGTGACAAGCAGACTGTGGTAAAAGGATTGATAGAGAGGATGGGCTGGATGTAGCAGATATAATTGTGCATAGAGTCAATTTTATCTTTGAAGTAGGTGAAAAAATCTAGAGCGGCAATGGACAAGGGGGGAGGAGATGGGGAGGACACAATAGAGAATTAATGTAAGCAAAGAGGCGTTGGGGGTTGATGGATAGGGAAGAGATGAGGTGTGTGACATAGATTTATTTGGCAAGAGAGAGGGCAGACTAGCAGGAGGAAAGGATGCATTTGAATTGGATGAAGTTAGTGACGGAGCTGGATTTCCTCCATTGGTGTTCAGGGGTTGGGAGCACTTTTGGAGGAAGTGTGTGAGAGGAAAGTGCCAGGGTTGTTATTTAGATTGACAGAGACGAAGTGGGGTGGCTGGGGCTGGACTATCAAGGACATCTGAGAATGTAGATTTGCAAAGACAGACAGCAGCATTGGGGCAGGACAGGGTAGAAATAGGAGCTAGGAGAGGTTCAAGGGAGGATGCAAAAAGGATGGAGTTAATGCTGTTGAGGGGATGCTGCGTGCAAGCGACTTTGGGTAGGGAAGGGGGGCAAGGGGTAAAGAGGAGGTACAGGATAGGATACGGTGATCAGAGAGGGCAAAGACAGAACTGGAGAAGTTGGAGATGTCACAAAGATGGGAGAACACTAGGTCCAAGGAGCGACCATCACAGTGGGAGGTGGAGGTTGTCCATTTGGGAGAGGCCATAGGAGGAAGTGATAGTTAGGATTTAGAGGCAACAGCAGAAGTAGGAGGATTGGTAGGGATGTTAAAATCCCTAATAATAATAGTGGGATGATCAGAATAGAGGAAATGGGGAAGCCTGGTGGAAAAGTTGTCAAGAAATAGGGAGGAAAGACTAGTGGGACTATATATTACAGCAACATAAAGGCAGAGAGGGGAGAAAAGGTGGGTGGAGTGAACTTCAATGGAGGAGAAGGAGATGGAGGGTTCAAGGGAAGGATTACAATGAAGGTCTAGCCAGGAGACACAAGTACACCTACCACACCTCCTTGGTGATTCCCAGGACGAGAAGGAGAAGTAGAGACCCTTATGGGAGAGTGCAGCAGAGAAAGCAGTATCAGAGGGGGAGATTACATTTCTGTAAGGGGCCAGAGACCAAAAGAATGGAAGAGGTCATGAATGGGAATGAGCTTCTGGCAGAGAGATCTTGCATTCCAGAGTGCGAAAGGACAAGGAAGGTAAGTGAGAGAATAGATGGGAATAAGTTTGCAGATTGTATGTTCTGGGGGGCAGGCTGATACATGGTGAAGGAGGGAGCAACAGCAGATAGAGGGGAAGGGCTTGGGCACTGTGGAAACCAAACTGTGAGTTTGGACTTGAGCGATTAAGACACAAGGACATTTGCGTTGCTCTTGCTGTATACTGAACTGTCCTCATTTTGCTGGGTTAGTTTATTGCAATTTGTGCTCATATGTGTTTGCTAACATACTCTATTTTCTTCCATTCCAAGCTATTAGTTATATGTTAAACAGATTTGTTCTTAAATGTTACTAGGTGAACTAGTTAGTCAGGACTTAGACAAACAAGAGATCTGGGCTAAACAATGAGGGTAAATAAACTCAATATAGTCCACTTTGTCATCTGGCCAAGAAGATCATTAGCCCTATCATTTCACCACCTATCACAAGCTAGCTACCATCCTAATATGCTCCCATTATCTCCATCACTGTGGGAATAATAAGGGTTATATAACCTGTCCTTTGGGCTGTAAAGAGAGTTCTTGTTTTTATGGTGACTAGGAACTGTGCTTCCATCACATCAATATGCTGTGCATGTAAGGAAATCTTCTGCCTTGTATCTGTACATCGACTAGCTTGTTCTGCCATCTGTTGAATAGACTATACTTTGGTTGCAATGATTCGCCTACTTGATTTTCAAAGAACCCACCAGGATGCACATAGTATGGAGTGATGATATAGGGAGCCATGTGGGAGAATGGGTTAAAGCGGTGAGTGAAGAGCAATAAGGTACAGGAGATGTAGTAATTGAGTCCTTGAAGAGTGATATAATAGTAGAGTGGGCCAAAATCAGTCAGTCCAAATCCAGTTCAAAGTCCAGTTCAACTCTTCATGCTTCTGATGGCAGGCAGAGCCTAGAGCAGGGTTGACAATACAATGATTAAAAAGAACACTCATAATCAGATGTTGCAAGGGGAAGTGCCTGAGCAATCATTATACCAGGCTGATTAACAGAGGGAATGTTGCAGGGAAATATACTGTCAATTCAAAGTAGATTTCTAAAGGGGTGAAGCATGCAGCCAGGGAAAGATAAAAACATCAGGAGTGAAATATGGAGTTACAGGTGATTGTTGAATGTTGTCCTCAAAGAGCTGTGTTTCCGGGTAGAAGGTTCCCTACTGGTCTCCTCTTGTGTAGCTCTCGTGTGACTCTTACTATGCACTAGAAATCTGTTTAGTCACTTAAATTACATTTAGAACAAACACACACACTGGCTGAAACAAACTCTATCTGTTGCTTAAGTAGGGGTGCAGAGTCATGTGATCATTTTCTGGATTTAACCCCCACAAATCTCACACAACAAAGATAGTAATAAAGGGCCTAATTCATTAAGGATCTTAACTTAAGAAACTTCTTATTTCAGTCTCCTGGACAAAACCATGATACAAGGCAAGGGGTGCAAATTAGTATTCTGTTTTGCACATAAGTTAAATACTGACTGTTTTTTCATGTAGCACACAGATACTTGATAGCTTATTTGTACACTGAAATTTAAAGTTGATATTTGTGTGCTACATGAAAAAACAGTCAGTATTTAACTTATGTGCAAAACAGAATACTAATTTGCACCCCTTGCATTGTAACATGGTTTTGTCCATGAGACTGAACTAAGACGTTTCTTCAGTTAAGATCCTTATCATCATCATCATTTATTTATATAGCGCCACTGATTCTGCAGCGCTGTACAGAGAACTCACTCACATCAGTCCCTGCCCCATTGGGGCTTACAGTCTAAATTCCCTAACACACACACAGAGAGAGACTAGGGTCAATTTTTTGGTAGCAGCCAATTAACCTACTAGTATGTTTTTGGAGTGTGGGAGGAAACCGGAGCACCCGGAGGAAACCCACGCAAACACGGCGAGAACATACAAACTCCACACAGATAAGGCCATGATTGGGAATTGAACTCATGACCCCAGTGCTGTGAGGCAGATGTGCTAACCACTTAGCCACCATGCTGCCCTGTGCCCTGTGCTATTTTTGCTCTGGAAATACTTTCTACAAACTTTTTTTTTTCTCCCCCTGTTTATTTCGAATAGATTTTAAACTCATGTAAAGTTGCAGAATTTTGTTTTATTGCGGACTTTTTTTTTTTTTTCTTCTCCTGGTATAGAGTTATTTTCTGGGACAAATTTTACTGTGCGTGTCATGAATCAGGCCCAAAATTCTAAAGCACACTGAAAAGCACACACACAGGAGAGGTCTGGTTGCTGATCTTAGAGCCAAACACATCTGGTTATTAGCTTTCCACACCCAGGAGTGGGATGCGAAGGAGATGAGAACAACTCCAATGAATTGAATAACTTCTGTTTGAAACAGTCCAGGACTGTGGACCCAAGAACCCTCTAACCCAGTGGTTCCCAAACTTTTGCAGTTCACGGCACCCTTAGAGTCTCCAAATTTTTTCAAGGCACCCCTCCAAAATAATTACTGAGCAGTCCTGTTTTAGAAGTAGTTGGGTCAAAAAATTGTAATAAGTATTTAGGTCACGACAAAAATACTTATTTAGTTGTATGCAAAAATGCCCCTCTGCATCCAGAGACACTGCCCCCTCTGCATCCAGGGACACTGCCGCCTCTGCATCCAGGCACTATGCCCCTCTGCATCCAGGCACTCTGCCCCCTCTGCATCCAGGCACTCTGCCCCCTCTGTCACGCTGTCCCCTCCTCTGCCCTCTGTCACGCTGTCCCCCCTCCTCTGCCCTCTCTCACACTGCCCCCTCTGCCCTCTGTCATGCTGTCCCCTCCTCTGCCCTCTGCCACGCTGTCCCCCTCCTCTACCCCAGGCACGCTGCCCCCTCTGCAGCCCTCTGTCACGCTGCCCCCTCTGCTGCCCGCTGTCCCCCTCCGCTGTCACACTGTCCCCCTCCGCTGTCACACTGTCCCCCTCTGCTGCCAACTGTCCCCCTCCGCTGCTCGCTGTCCTTCTCCGCTGTCACACTGTCCCCCTCTGCTGCCTGCTGTCCCCCTCCACTGTCACACTGTCCCCCTCTGCTGCCACCTGTCCCCCTCTGCTGCCACCCTGTCCCCCTCTGCTGCCACACTGTCCCCCTCCGCTTCCACACTGTCCCCCTCCGCTGCCACACTGTCCCCCTCTGCTGCCACCTGTCACCCTGTCCCCCTCCGCTGTCACCCTGTCCCCCTCCACTGTCCACTGTCCCCCTCCGCTGCCACACTGTCCCCCTCCGTTGTCACCCTGTCCCCCTCCACTTCCACACAGTCCCCCTCCGCTGCCACACTGTCACCCTCTGCTGCCACCTGTCACCCTGTCCCCCTCCGCTTCCACACTGTCCCCCTCCGCTGTCACCCTGTCCCCCTCCGCTTCCACACTGTCCCCCTCCGCTGCCACACTGTCACCCTCTGCTGCCACCTGTCACCCTGTCCCCCTCCGCTTCCACACTGTCCCCCTCCGCTGTCACCCTGTCCCCCTCCGCTTCCACACTGTCCCCCTCCGCTGCCACACTGTCCCCCTCTGCTGCCACCTGTCACCCTGTCCCCCTCCGCTGTCACCCTGTCCCCCTCCACTGTCCACTGTCCCCCTCCGCTGCTACACAGTCCCCCTCCGTTGTCACCCTGTCCCCCTCCACTTCCACACTGTCCCCCTCCGCTGCCACACTGTCACCCTCTGCTGCCACCTGTCACCCTGTCCCCCTCCGCTTCCACACTGTCCCCCTCCGCTGTCACCCTGTCCCCCTCCGCTTCCACACTGTCCCCCTCCGCTGCCACACTGTCACCCTCTGCTGCCACCTGTCACCCTGTCCCCCTCCGCTGTCACCCTGTCCCCCTCCGCTGTCCACTGTCCCCCTCCGCTTCCACACTGTCCCCCTCCGCTGCCACACTGTCCCCCTCCGCTGCCACACTGTCCCCCTCCGGTGCCACCATCCTTTTCACTCTGCCCCACGCCAGACATAAAAAAAAGAGAAGACAGAAACTTACCAATCAGCGCGGCGCCGAGACCCAGCAGCCTCCTCTCTCACGCAGCTGTCACTGAATATAGACGTCAGTGACAAGCTGCTGCGGGAGAGAGGAGGCTGCTGGGTCCCGGCGCCGCGCTGATTGGTAAGTTTCTGTCTTCTCTTTTTTTTATGTCTGGCTCGTGGCACCCCAGTGATAGCACCGCGGCACCCCTGGGAGCCGCGGCGCACACTTTAGGAACCGCCGCTCTAACCGATACAGTATAATCGCATAATAACAATGCAGGGTCTACATGGCATGTTGGATATTGCCCATGAGAGTGGAACATCTAAAGTCTGGTACCTTAATTATTGAGGTAGACTGATTTACACTCGTATTTGGAATTTTTTTCCCCTTATCACCTCCTAGTGGTATTGCCGATATTGGACTCTAATATCTGGATCCAATTAGTTCTTGGAAAAATTCCATATAATATCACCATCTTTATGTGGTCTTTGTGTGGCTAAAGACTTTTGATATCTATTTGATCCGGGACAACAGACTTCTATTATATACTCTCCCACTCCGGATAAATATGGATATCTAACAATTGACAACTTAAACAAATAAGATAATAAGGTATATGTGTATTAAATCTGGGACATTTATGTTATGATCCTAATATTGTTGTGTTAGTTGTAAACGTATTGCTTATGTGAGATTATATTTGGATAGTGCAATATTAATGTTCTCCATTATTGTAAAATTCTAAGCTAATGAGAATGCTCCTTTCAAACACAAATTTTGAGAATATAAGATATTTGCAATAAGGGTATCAGATCGATCTGTAGCCAATGGCTAAATATTGTATTGTTTTGATATATTTTTATTATCTTAAAATATTTTTAAGGTGATTATTATTGTGTTTTTCCAGTTACAGTGCCTTATTTTGCTTTAATCTGCTCCAACTGAGTGGTCATTAGGGTATAGGTATATATATATTCCATAGACAAAAAACCTTACGGTTTAAAATGTCCGATTAAGGTTCCTTACACACCATCTAAAATGTAAGAAAACTATTGAAACTCTTCCACTCAAACTCCAAAAAGCAAATGAAATTACGTTGATTAAGGCAGAAGCCTTAATGGACGTGTTCCTTGAGCAATACAGTCATGGTATGCCATCACATCCTGCGGTTAGCTGCAGATTCAGCACTATCATGTAGTGAGATTGTTGTCACTCACAAAATGGTGAAGCTGCTAATTCACAGATTTGTGTGTTCACTGGAATACACACATACAGTACTATTACATTTTCTTAGTTTAGCTTTATCGTAGTTTAGGGCAGTGTTGGCTAACCTGTGACACTACAGGTGTTGCAAAACTAAAAGTCCCAGCATGCTCTGCCAGCTATCAGCTAATTATCTACTGGCAAAGTATGTTGGGGCTTGTAGTTTCACAACACCTGGAGTGTCACAGGTTAGCCATCACTGGTTTAGGGCCTGGGTGTCTTAGAAAGACACAGTAAAGCAACTTCATAAAAAATTAGAACAACAAAATCCCTACAGAGCATTTCTCCCTCCAAGACTGTGCCTGCTTATTAAAGATACCTGCAGAACATTGCTCATCACTAAACAGTATGTGCTCCCGAAAGATCCCTACAGAGCTTTCCTCCACCCAAAACACTTCCTGTAGCTGACAGACCCCTGCAGAACATCCTTACACTCAACATACTACCCCCTCCTGACAGATCTCTGCAGAGCATTCCTCCCACCAACACTGTATCTGCTCCCAGCAGATGCCTACAGAATATCCCTTCTCCTGAAACACAAAACTTGCTCCTGACATACCCCTGCAGAGCATTTCTCCCTGCAAGACTGTGCCTGCACCAAGAAGATACCTGCAGAACATAGTTCATCACCAAACAGTATCTGCTCCCGAAAGATCCCTGCAAAGCATCCCTCCACTCAACATACTACCGCTCCTGACAGATCCTTGTAGAGCATTCCTCTCTCCAATATTGTGCCTAATCCTAAAATATATCTGCAATACATTCCTCCTCACCAAATGTGGTTCCTGTGGCGGATGGATTCCTGAAGGAAATCTCTCTATGCATTTGCATTACACTATTGTGCAATTTACTAAAATAGTCTTGATGGCTTTATGTATCCTTAAAAATTAGCTTAGGGGTTGTGAAAGAATGTAATGTCAGACATTGCTTACTGAAAACCAAACTAAGTAGAGGCTTACACAGCAATTTAATTTAACTCTATTGTTACTTTGTAGTTCTAATTTTTTATGAAGTTGCTTTACTGTGTCTTTCTAAGACACCCAGGCCCTAAACTACGATAAAGCTAAACTAAGAAAATGTAATAGTACTGTATGTGTGTATTCCAGTGAACACACAAATCTGTGAATTAGCAGCTCCACCATTTTGTGAGTGACAGCAATCTCACTACATGGGAGTGCTGAATCTGCAGCTAACCGCAGGATGTGATGACATACCATGTCTGTATTGTGTGAGTGACAGCAATCTCACTCCATGATAGTGCCGAATCTGCAGCTAACCGCAGGATGTGATGGCATACCATGTCTGTATTGTGTGAGTGACAGCAATCTCACTCCATGATAGTGCCGAATCTGCAGCTAACCGCAGGATGTGATGGCATACCATGTCTGTATTTCTCATGGAACACGTCCATTAAGGCTTCTGCCTTAATCGTCGTAATTTAATTGATTTTTTGGAGTTTGAGTGGAAGAGTTTCAATAGTTTTCTTACATTTTAGATAGTGTGTAAGGAACCTTAATCGGACATGTTAAACCGTAAGGTTTTTTGTCTTTGGAATTTCATAGCTTTTTGTAAAGTTAAAATATTTATAATTTTCAAATTCTATGTATCTAAATGTAAAATCACCACCCTCTGCCCACCAACAATTCTCTATTACATGTCACCCTGCCCCCTAAATTATTACATGCCCCTCCCACTGCCAACCAGGTTCTCTCACATGACTCCCACTTTTCTCACATGCCTTCTCCTGCTCATCAGCCTTTCACACATATGTTGCCTTGCTGACCAGCTACTTTTTTATATGCCACCACCTATTAACTAGATTTTCTCTCACATGCCACTGTCTGACCATAAGCTTCTAATATCTGCCCTGCACACCAGCTATTCTATCACATGCCACCTCATAACCAACAGCTTTTCGCTCACGTTACCCCATGTCTACCAGCTTTTCCCTCACATGCCACCCAACTCACCAGCTATTCTCTCACATTCCAAACTCTGCTCCACCAGTGACAACTTCGCAATTCAAAGAGCCTTCTCCGATCTCTGTAGAAAATAGAGCCTTTTAGTGAAACCTGCACAACACAAAAAAATTTCTAGTGACCCCTACACATGATAGAGAATCCCATAATAAAGAGAATCTTCATCTGACCGCTGCACAATAGGTAGCGCCTTCACTTATCCATAAACAACACAAGGAGCCATCCTCTGGCCATGCAAAACACAGAGAGCCATCCTCTGGTCCTTGCACAACACAGAGAGCCATCCTTTGACCCTGTAGAACACAGAGGTCATCCTCTGACCCTGTACATTACATAGAGCCATCCTCTGACCCCTGCACAATACAGAGAGCCATCCTCTGACCCCTGAACAACACAGAGAGCCATCCTTTGACCCTGTAGAACACAGAGGTCATCCTCTGACCCTGTACATTACATAGAGTCATCCTCTGACCCCTGCACAACACAGAGTGCCATCCTCTGACCCCTGCACAACACACAAAGAGCCATCTTCTGACCCCTGCACAACACAGAGAGCCATCCTCTGACCCCTGCACAACACAGATAGCCATCCTCTGGTCAATGCACAACAAAGAGAGCCATCCACTGATGCCTGCACAACAAAAAGAGCCATGCTCTGACCCCTGCACAATACATAGAGCCATCATCTGACCCCTGCAGAACACAGAGAGCCATCCTCTGACCCCTGCACAACACAGAGAGCCATCCTCTGACCCCTGCACAACACAGAGAGCCATCCTCTGGTCAATGCACAACAAAGAGAGCCATCCACTGATGCCTGCACAACAAAAAGAGCCATGCTCTGACCCCTGCACAATACATAGAGCCATCATCTGACCCCTGCAGAACACAGAGAGCCATCCTCTGACCCCTGCACAACACAGAGAGCCATCCTCTGACCCCTGCAGAACACAGAGAGCCATCCTCTGACCCCTGCACAATACAGAGAGACATTTTCTTGTCCCTGCACAACACAGAGAGCAATCCTCTGACTCTGCACAACACATAGAGCCATCCTCTGACCCTGCAAAACACAGAGAGCCATCCTCTGGCCCCTGCACAATACATACAGCCTTCCTATGACCCCTCCACATTACATAGAGCCATCCTCTGACCCCTCCACATTACATAGAGCCACGGTTCCCAAAGTGTGCGCCACGGTGCTGTCACAGGGGTGCTGCAGGCCAGCCATAGAAAAAACAAACAACACATAAACTTACCAATCCGCGAGCCGCCGGGACCCAGCATCCTCCTCTCTCACGCAGCAGCTTGTCACTGACAAGCTTTGTGAGAGAGGAGGATGCAGGGTCCCGTCACCACGAGATTGGTAAGTTTATGTGTTGTTTGTTTTTTCTATGGCTGGCATGGGGCAAAGTGAGAGGGAGAGTGAGAGAGGGCAGAGGAGGGGGACATCGTGAGAGAGGGCAGAGGAGGGGGACATCGTGAGAGAGGGCAGAAGAGGGGGACATCGTGAGAGAGGGCAGAGGAGGGGGACATCGTGAGAGAGGGCAGAGGAGGGGGACATTGTGAGAGAGGAGGGGGGCAGCGTGAGAGAGGGCAGAGGAGGGAGACATCATGACAGAAGAGGGGGACAGCGTGAGAGAGGGCAGAGGAGGGGGACATTGTGACAGAGGAGGTAGACAGCGTGAGAGAGGGCAGAGGAGGGGGACAGCGTGACAGAGGAGGGGGGCAGAGGAGGGGGGCAGCGTGAGAGAGGGCAGAGGAAGCGGACATTATGACAGAGGAGGGGGACAACGTGAGAGGGCAGAGAAGGGGGACATTGTGACAGAGGAGGGGGACAACGTGAGAGAGGGCAGAGGAGAGGGACATCATGACAGACGAGGGGAACAACGTGAGATAGGGCAGAGGAGGGGGACAACGTGAGAGAGGGCAGAGGTACACAATACATAGAGCCATCCTCTGACCCCTGCACAACACAGAGAGCCATCCTCTGACCCCTGCACAACAGAGAGAGACATCCTCTGGTCCCTGCACAACACAGAGAGCCATCCTCTGGTCCCTGCACAACACAGAGAGCCATCCTCTGATCCCTGCACAACACAGAGAGCCATACTCTGGTCCTTGCACAACACAGAGAGCCATCCTCTGACCCCTGCACAATACAAAGAGCCATCCTCTGGTCCCTGCACAATACATAGAGCCATCCTGTGACCCCTGCACAACAAAGAGAGCAATCCTCTGACTGCTACACAATATATAGAGCTATCCTCTGACCCCTGCACAATACATAGAGCCATCCTCTGACCCCTGCACAATACATAGAGCCATCCTCTGACCACTGTGCAATACATAGAGACATCCTCTAAACCCCTGCAAAATACACAGAGCCATGCTCTGACCTCTGTGCAATACATAGAGCCATCCTCTGACCCCTGCACAATACATTGAGCCATCCTCTGACCCCTGCGCAATATATAGAGCTATCCTCTGACCCATGCTCAATACATAGAGCCATCCTCTGACCCCTGCTCAACAAAGAGAGCAATCCTCTGACCCCTACACAATATATAGAGCTATCCTCTGACCCCTGCACAATACATAGAGCCATCCTCTTTATTATTCAGTATCTGGGAAATCCGAGTGTACAACTAGGGACAATGCCCATTGGTGTCTAAAACATATGACTGAATAGATTAAACCCATTTTAATGCTGTAATAAAATATACATGTGAACATATAAATAAGGAAAATAAAATGAAATGAAATAAACTGATATATAATAGATAATAAGATGAGACCTCAAGGGTTCAAGAAAATGAATTACTGCACTGTAATCATAAAACCTTATAGGTATATATATCATGAAACATAAAGCATAAAAAGCATATAGACCATATGCATGAATATAAAGCAAGGGCAAAAAGTCCAGATAACAAATTGTCCAAAGTAGAATGCTGTTAGCCAATATAATCCTTTGGTGTCACATAAACTGATGATTAAGGATCTCCTGGAGTGAACCATATAATTGACAGTGTTGGATGACTACATAAATCAGACAGATATGAGCTAGATGTATATGTTATCCGACTGAGGGTGATCCAGTATGAATTTATTATGTCTTTATACGCACTGGTATGAAATCAGTGTTACATTGGTTAAGAGGGTTATACTAAAGAAATGTTCGCCAAGGGGAGAAAATACTTGTGGTTATGAGATGTGAAGCGTGCCCGTTGATGGTATAGATGGTGAGGAATGTCCTCTTGTTATTTTGGTATTCGTCCAGCTCTAGGGGAATCAGTGCAGGGTTGGGAGAAAGTGGGTGATCACGCCGCTTCTACCAGGATGATGATTCGACGGGTGCGGGAGATGCAGGGGCTGGAGCATTAGAGGTAGGCGTTGGAGCTTCAGCAGTAGGGGAAAAAGGAGGAAATCCGGACACTCCGGGATAAAACGGTGGCACCACTGGGGGAAGTTGGAAGAGATAGTTGCAGAGCACCAGTGCCACTAGAAATTTGTTGTTCCCGGCGCGATATATGCCCCGCCCCCTTTCTGACATCTAAGGCTGCCGGTGGCTGCACACTATGTGCAGGTCCGCTCGGCAGTGACAGTGTGCTGTCCGGGTGCTCTGATTGTGTTTAAAACACAATTAGAGCAGCCGGACAGCAAACTGTCACTGCCTAATGGACCTGTACATACTGTGCAGCCGTCAGCAGCGATGTACCCATCGCCCCCCCACTGGATCCTCCACTGTGGTGGAATAGGTTTTGGACCAGGAGCCTGTTGGCTGGGAAGGAAACAAAGGAAGGGGATAACCAGGCATGTCTGGGGGCAAAGAAGGAAGGAGAGCAGCCTCTGGATAGTTGGATGTCAGTACAGAGCTGGGGGATAGAGGTTTTGCAAACACACTGCTGGGAGAGAGAGGGGGGGGGGGGGTCGGGATCGCATGGAGTGTCATTCCCTTTGAATGACACTGACACAGGGTGCAGTCTACAGAGAGGGGCTTTTTCTAGGATGAGGGGGATCTATGAACTAGAACAATATTTGGTAGTATGTCAAGTTACTCAGATGCAAGGCAGATATATATGTATATACAGTAAGAACTACACTACTAATAATTCCTCGGCTGGCTGTCAGCTCCTGAGCGCTACAGCATAAATCTAATCTCTCCAGCTCCAGCAACAGCACATAGCAGTTTCAAATCTCCCGCCCCGACCCAGATCAGTGAAGTGAATAAATTAAATGACGTCACTGAGGGGCGGGAGGTTGAAAACGGACTCTTACACAGCCACTCTGGCACCGCTCCGAGGGATTAAACTATGAAATAAGAGCGGTGCCAGGGCTAAAAATGCTAGTATGTACCCCCCTTCAGTCCCAAAACCCCTGCCATCCTCCCTTTACCCCCCAAATGTGGCTAATTTTACTCCTGCTCACAGAAAAAAAATTCTTAGCAAGAGGTCAGTCAGCCATGTTTGTGCTCTCAAGTGAAGCCATTTTCAGTACACCCAGCACAAGACTCTGTCAGACATGCGCAACGTTATGCAGTTTTTTGAATTCCACTATCTTTAAAATGGGGCATGTTTTACCAAATTGTAAAAAAACTGTAACTTTCTCAAACTTGTGAACCCTCAAAGGCACTCCTCAGCCCTAATAGCTTTCTAACAAAACTTACCGCGTGTCTTTAAACGCCCTGTACACTGAGTTACGCTCCCCCAAAAAACCCAGAAAAACTACGACTTTTGCGAAACAGGAAGTAGAAAAAAAACGGACAGATTTTGAACTTTAGATTGTTGCTAAATTGTCATTTTTTTCTGAAATTTCACACGCGGCACCTGTGGATAGTTCCCCATTCGCATGCCAAATTTCAGTTTAATAGCTTAAATACTTTTTAAACTGTAGACCCTCAAACACCATGCCCCCCTCTCACAAATTCCCTATGGGAAAATGACGTTTTTTAGATGTAACCTTAATACAAGGGCACGACTGTGCCCTTATAATATATATATGTGTGTGTGTGTGTGTGAGTGAGTGAGTGTGTGTGAGTGTGTGTGTGTGTGTGTGCGTGTGTGTATGTGTGTTACGGGATATAAGACTTGGTTCATGCAGTATTATGACAAGTAACAGGTCGAATGATTTATCATCATATCGTATCAATGAGGTAATAGAATTTGTCATTCTGCATTCGCTTTACAGAGGGTGACAGTGCCAGCAACATGGCTTACAAATGGGACTTACTGATTTCCTCCATTTTACAATATTCTTACATTTGCCAGTGAGCTATTTATTTTCCACATTTGTCAAAATATTCATTTTGATATGACTGAAAATGTTTTATTTACATTAATAGAATTCTACTTCATATTCAACTCAAGTCATATTAGGCAAAGGAGAGCCATGCTTTGCAAGTGGTGTAGTTGAAATATAAATGATGCAATTTATTAATGAATTCTAAAGTACATCACCTTTTATTTCCCTCTTTTCACATTTGCCTGTTAAAATCACAAGCCAAAGGCAAATAGTGTAATTATGTACACCAGTTATTCAATATTTATGTTCAGAGCCAAGACACTGTGTAATAGTAAAATGTGTTGATCAATCAAACCACTTACAGCTGAAATGTATTTCTGGTGTGGCTTTGGCATATTACTTCATTGTTATATATTAATTGGGTACACTTTGCTCAGCTTGCACTCTGTTTGAAAATTATTTTGTTTATTAGAAATCCTCACTGCCTCTTTTAAATTCAATTTACACTAGTGCTCTTGCTGCTATTCTTAAATTCCTTTTCCCTTCCTTCATTCGGCTTAATGAAAGTGATAAGCATTTATAGAACATAAACATAATGTTTCCTCTTCCTTTATTTCTTTCAAGTTAATAAAAAAGGATTTTTCAAAATGTATTGGTATGCATATATCCATGTTATCTTCATTGCAGCCTGAGGCAAATGAAGTGAATAATTAATTTACATTTGGACATGCAAGACCGGTTGTAATTAAAGCATGTACTATAGGTGCCAATTAAGCTGCAAGTCACAGAAAACAGCAGTGGCCAATCACACCCAGTCAGGCTCATGTCTGTACGCCCTTGTTCCTTCATTACAATATACTCATTGACTATTTATTTACTCTTTACAAAAAGGCTGCTGTTTTTTTTTTCTTTTTTACTATAGCATCTTTTCAGTCTCTGAACTATGAAAACTATCTCACTCAACAGAGATGATAGTGCTTAATTCCCTTTCAATTAAAAATCTTAACAAACACATTCAATTTGTTGATTCTTTTAAAGTTGAATTGATATAAAAAAACATTTACATTCACATTTTGTGCTATAAAATGCATTTGTAAACTGATGTATACACTAGACTAAAACTTTTATTATGTTGAATAAATTCTTTGTTAAAATGAAGATTCAGAGTTCAACAGGGATATGGAGAATATAAGTTAACAAGATATTTCAAGATTTACATTAGCAATATAATAAAGAAAATAGACATGGTTTGTAAATATTTTATTCAAGTAGTACAATAAATATCTGTAGACAGCTCTCTCAGTGGAACATTTTACAAGATGAAAGTAGGTCCCAAACAACTTAAAAAAAACAAGATTTTTTTCCCCCTACAGTTCATTAAGGTGCTGATAAATAACTGTCGGATTGGATTGTTCTAAGAGACATCTGGGGTTATGTTAATCCACAAAGAAGTCTAATTTCCCTGTTTATTCTTCTGCTAAAGACCCATATCATAGAAAAGGAGAAGGCCTTCAGTAGGAAAATCCAGGAGGCTTCTTGGAGAGTAGAGGTCTGATGGTGAAGAGAGGAGTCCCCCTTACAAATGGAGACTCTGATTGGTAACAACAAATTAAAATAGTTTTTTCAGTGTGAGCTTGGTATGAACCAATAGAAATGATATTTAATCAAATGCACAGTCAAGGCAGCATTTAAGTCATAGTGATAATAATATGATAACATTCAAATTGTGTTTTAAGAAAACGTACTTTATGGAGCTACAAAAAGACTAAATTCAATTATTTTAGATAAGCTTTAAAGCTCCTAGCCTGGAATAGTTTTCACTCAAACAAAAGCAGACATTTAAAAAATATATATATTAAAACTACTGTTACAAGTATACACCTTCTTCCAACAGAAAATGCAAGGAATTAAAAAAAAAAATCTATGTTGCTATATGAATGACACAATAAAGCTTTTAGGTCCTTTATCCACAGAGATCAAAATATTTGCTAATAATAGCATTTTATAAATTGGTATGAGAATGAAATTAATTGAATGAAACCCATTAGTTCTGACCCAAGCCAACTGCAAGTGCAAACATTAGTCACTATCACATGTCAAAGGCGAGCACGTTTGACACGCAGCGTCACTGGTGTTTAACACAATGCCAGTAGGTAACCAGCCTTAATTGCTAAAACTAGAAGGATAAATTAAGGAAATACAGAGAACGTAACCAAATATGTAAAAGAAATGTCAGGTTGGCAAAGACAGGAACTAAATGAAATTGATTGCTACAGAAAGTAAATCTAATTGTAAACAAAATGTGTTAGCAAAAACAAAATAGAAACTGATAGGTTTGGGCTATTAAAAGATTCATAGGAGAGACTGTTTCAGCAGTGTTCACAAAGGAGGAAAGCCTGATAGGAAATGTGTTTATAACATTAATTCATGTACACCATTAAATATTATTTAAAGTGGCAATACAACTAAACACACTTCTCATTAATAAATCACCTTATGCAAAAGGGATTAATCTACATGTTGTAAAAGTTTATTATTAGATAGGCCACAATTTCTTTAATTTAAGGACTCCATCATAATAGGGTCAGTAACTCATGACTGCTGTGAAGCAGATATGGTACCAATATTTATAAAGGGACCAAAATCTTAGCCAGGAAATTATAGATCAGTAAGTCTTAAATCAATTGTGGGTAAAATATTTGAAGTGATTATAAGAGATACTATTCAGAAATATGCAATAGATAATAAACTCATAGCACATTGTCAACATGGCTTATTGAAGGACCAATTATGCCAAACCAATCTGATTATTTTGTGAGAAGGTAAATCGCAAACTGGATCTAGGTAGAACAGCAGATTTAATTATTTTTGGATTTTTCAAAAGCACATAACAGATTGGTACATATTATTTTTAATCTTTATTTCTATAGTGCCAACCATATTATGTAGTGCAGTACAGAAAATATGTAATCAGTCCATGCCCCATTGGACACACACACACACAAACAAACACTCACACTTGTCTTTAATTGCATCATGAGAACCCATGTCTTGAAAATGGCGCATAGGGACACCTTTTTTCTGATGCCCTGTCAGAAGAACAATCATATGGATATGTGTAGAAGTTGTTTGTCACCAGACTAACCACTTGAGATTTTCACTTTACTCAAAGTATTAACATTGACTGCATTGTGTTGAAGTTTCATGTATTTTGGCAATCTGAGGACATCCACACGTCCGCATACACCGATACTTAGCCATAGGGATATAGCCCTGGTCAACCACTGCATATCATTTCAACATGGTCCTGTCTCCCTACACCGCCTCTCTTCTGATTTGGAAGTTTTGACCGAATGCTCTACAACTTGTCCCTCTGTGACAGGTGATTGCTCATCATACGACCTGTCGTTCTGTAGCTGGACTGGTTCTGAAAAGAAACAGATAAGTGAGGTATTTGCTGGATTCCAGTCAGTGATTGCAACAGCGGAGTCACTAACATACCCCGGGGTTGAAGAACTTCCTCCGTGATTTGAATGGTCAAACCTCTATATAATACTGCTTTGAGGCTGAATCTCCATGACATCTGATTGCCTATTCGGGACTAACGTTAAGTATACAACATCTTAAAAGGCATCTATGTTCCTCTCATAGAGAGGGTGACTATTGTGTACTCAATTGGGGATTTTATACACGAAGTCTGGTTCATATGAACCTCTTGAATTATCTATGAGTGATCTTTACTATCACATTAGATTGCCTATTCGGGACTAACATCAAGTATATAACATCTTATAAGGCAACAATGTTCCTCTCACAGAGAGGGTGACTTTTGTGTACTCAATTGGGGATTTCACACATGAGGTTTTGTTCATATGAACTTCCTGAATTATTCATGAGAGACTTTACCATTATCATGGACTAAATCATCTGCGGTATGAGGATTTGTTTTTACATTCGTGTGCTCTAGTACATTCATTTTCCAGGATTGAGCCGTGTATTTGTTGGATTATCATCTCACACACTTAGTTGTGTCTACAAGTTTCAACCTATACATATACACGAGTATATCCAATTATTATTACATCTGCTGTGAATCCATTTAGGGAATATTTTATGTGCTCTGACACATCTAGAGTGTTGAATCTGATATATGCCAGTTTTTTGTTATACCCAATACTGGCTATTGTTTTATAAATATGTGTAATGGTATATTTATATCATCTTTAAATACATGTTATTTTATATAATAAATTAACTTGTAATTATTCCAACTAGTGGCTTACAGTTTTTTGGGTTCTCAGTTTTCTTTTTGTTTATGTTTATATCCTTAATCAGGTCCCAGAGCCTGTAAGGAGAGCTGCAACTGGCCATAGTTTTGTTTATTTTAGGTATCTAATAGGTTTTTAGAGCGCCCTCTTTCTATATCTAACTTTGTGTTGTAGATATGTAAGTGACCAAGGTAAAAGCCAAAAGCATACATCAGACACAAGATTTCCAACTTACCCTCTGGCTCAATGTGCATCTTATCCGCATTCTTGCCTTTGAATTCAGTCAGTCTGCCACTCTCGAGAGCCATTAGCAGTTTGCTGATGTTGGCAAGTTGGAGGTTACCTTCCGGGAGACGGTAATACTGCCGGTGCACAATGATTTTGTGCCCAAGGAATTCCGCCAAGTGCTCCAGTTCTGTGTCATTTAGGTTGAGGACATTTGATAGAGTGGCAATGTGCTTTCAAAGCTTTCTGGAAAACAGCATGTGGGGATGTTTTACCCCACAGTCTCGGGCAAACAGTAGTATGCAAACGGAGTCTCTGAAGTGTGACAAGGCAGCTGATCTGGCAAACATGTAGACATTTTGGGTTGGGAAGAGTCATTATTTCAGCTGCAATAATGTTGACAACAGTAAGCCCGACTGTGAATGGATCACTTATAAAAAACTTATGGTATTATTTAAAGGAAATAGCACAGGGCACTTATTTATATAATTGCCAATGCACTTATTTTTGAGATTTTGTATATTTTGATATAGGAAAGCATTATTTCTGAGACCAGGGTAGAAAAGGAGCTTTTTTTGTTTAAACCTTGCTACAGGAAATGCCTTATTTCTGATGTATATATCTGATACAATGAGCCTTTGTTTAGAAAGTCTTTGTGTATCGTGATGTGGGGAAATGACTTGTTCGTACCTTTCTTTGGGAATGTGTATTCTGCAACTCAGGAAAGTATTCATGTGAATTAGACCTTTTGACTTGCTAGATTTCCTGTGTCTAAAAACAAAATGCAGACATCACAGCGTTTCTAGAATTTAACATTGCAATGCATGTAAATCCATGTTTGTATAAACACATTGCAGCCTGATTCTAAAAATAGCCTGTGTCCAAATCAGTATAAAAAGCACAGTCTTGTACACTGAAATATATCATGCTGATGTTCCTTCTGACCTGATTACCTGGTACCTTCAACCATTGTGAGAGGAAATAAACATCATTCTTCTTCAAGACAATGCTTGGTAACTTCTTCAATATTGCGTAATCCTATGACCTGCAGATTAGACCCTAAATCTGATCCGTTCTCCGGCTGTTTCTGAGGTTGTACCCAACTTTTCCAGTACCACCGCTCTGCAAGCTGCCCTGCAGATCTGGCTAGTGTGATAGGCCAGGGGGGATTCATCCACAGCAACCCTGATCCATAGTAGGAGGTCCAGAGTACCAGCCCAGCAAGAGAGTAACCCAGCAGTGACAGTTACCCAGAAGGAACGTGGTTCTGGGCGCCATAAAAGAGCAAAGTGGGGGCAGTAGGCTCCTCCTACTGTGGCATGAGGGGCATATATTCGGAATAACGAAAGGGGACGGTGGAAAAGTAAGCCCAGCCGGTTCCCAACAACAACAGATAGGGTGGCATAGGCAGTCCATCCTGTCACACCCATGATGGGCAGATCCGCCGCCTGGATTACATTATACAGGTGGTGGGTCCTCCCATTGCCACTTTAAAACTGGCAATCGCACTGTGGCCATTGTAACTGATGTTAATGAAGCTGGAGACATTTTTGAAAGTCACAATTTACATCTGCCGGCAATTAAGCATGTTGGGAATCTTGTATGTCTGCTATATATTAAGTCCCTATTTCCTCCTTGTAGGCCTTATACTAATCAGAATTTTTACGTCGTCCTAACTGTTGTCAGCATTATTGCAGCTGCAAAGACCTACCCCATCCTTTTGGGTACCCACTCCACATTCTTCACGATTCTCTGCAAGAAGTTCTATTGCATCTTGTAGGGCTGGTGTCAGCAGGATGGGGACCTTTCTCCCTTGTTTTCCCCAGATTTCAATATGAGTGAAGTGCTGGCTGAGCTTCCTCTCAACCTCTGAAAGCACTAGGGCCACATCTTCATGGATATCCGAAGTATTGCTCGAGGAGAAGTTAGTCAGCAACATCTTGGAAACTTCCTGTTCCCTTCTTTGATTGAACAAGATCACCTGTGCCAATGAGACTTTTGAAAGCAGTGCCCAGTTTTTAAGTGTAGGCTCGGTGCATAGACTGCTTTGAAAGGCTTGCTGCTTCTCATCGAGCTACAAGTGCATCTTTTTCACATCTTCCGTGAAAGGTAAGAGCTGAAGCATGTCCATTTGGACTACTCAAGAGTTTTCAAGGCGGCCGATGAGATCAACTCAATCCATCTTGCCTCATAGATCTTCCTGGAGTTGTGTGCACGTTCAACCACAGCAGTGCAGCCCTTCATCATGGCTCGGCACTCAACAATGCTCATTATCTTTTGCAAGCAGTGTCTGACCTTGAGTGTTAGCTAATGTGTCTTAAATGTACATGTCTCTGCATCATAGCCAGCTACCAGCTTCACAGCATCTACTACATGCAGAAAATTTGATGGGATGGCCAAGTTTTCCATCCTCTCCAAAGCTCTTCTGGCCTGTAGCAGTAGCCTGCCCATTTCTCTAAGTTTCTGATGGATGTACTCGTGCCTGCCAGCATGTGGAATGACCCAGTTGAAGAGATACTGCCTCATCTGCATGCTTTTTGAATGCGAGTGTTCATCCTGGGCCATGTTGTTCAAGAGTTTCCAAAAGCCACCACTAATGTCAGATGGAACAGGCTGAGCAAAGGTGCACAGAGACTGGACTCCAGTAGTGGCTGGTCTGTTCTTTGTCCACAAAAAAGATGGGAGACTCTGATCTTGCATTGATTACGAAAGCTTAATCAAATAACTGTGAAAAACAAGTACCCATTATATCTGAGTTATAAAAGAATTGTCACAACGGCGCTCTACTCGGTGTGCAGCCTAGTATGTGAATATAAGCATCCACCTTTGCTTGTGAAACATATATACATATAGAAATATTACATACTTTTGTGGCGCTCACTTCTTATGCATTACAGGGACCTTGTAGACGGTCTAACCGGAAATGTAAAACAAGGATGACCTCGCTATACGACACAGCAAAGGACTGTGACCTGCGTATCTCCTGCATCAAAACCGATACCTTCTTGTGGGGGTTCCTCTGTGTAATTCCATTTCTTTGAGAGGGGTAGATGGATCACCTTTCCCAGGAGTCCCATCAAGTATTCAACTCCTCCATCAACACCAAAGATTGGAATGTTTCATTCCAAAATGTTCAGTGAGATTATACATTGGAGTGATTTCTGTTTTCACAACTGCTTAAATATCAATCTATGTGTCACTGCTATGGGGTTATACTTATCTGCTATGGAAGCCAAGGCTATGGAAGAATACATCAAAGAATATCTTGACAAAGGGTTTTTATCTCCCTTCCAGGTCCCCAGTGGGAGCAGGCTTCTTTTTTTGTCTCCTGGGTTACTCCTGGAACTTCTGCAGAGACAGGACGGAGTGGATCAGCCGCTGCTGGCACTGGACGTGGGATGTAACACGGGAGTGAGTATGGGGATCTCTTCCACTGAGCAGAGCGTAGTTTATGTGCTGTATTCTCTTTATGGGTCTTTATCGTTGTCCACAGGCAGTATGTTTGGCATTAACGGTCCTTTGTTTTAGGCTGGATAGAATCCCACTGAACATTCTGATAACATGCCCTATGAGCGACACATTCCCATGGCAAACCTAGAAACTCTGCCAGCGTTAACTGCCTCAGAGTTTCTAGGTTTGCCATGGGAATGTGTCGCTCATAGGGCATGTTATCAGAATGTTTATCAACCTCAGAGAAGCATATCATTTTACTAGTGGAAAACGGCATTTAACCCGCATATGCGCCATTACGAATACTTAGTAATGCCTATTGGGCGTAGTAACGCACCTGCAGTTTCCCAGAACCTTATTAACAATGCCCTAAGGGACTTCTTGAACAGGCTCTTCGTCATTTACCTGGTTGACATTTTAATTATTTCTAGCTCTATTTCCATTCATCCATCTCATGTGTGTCAGGTACTCCAGAAGCTTCAAGTGAATCATCTGTTCACCAAGTAAGAGAAATGTGAGTTTGAGGTTCCACAGGTAACCTTTTTAGGCTATATACCATTTAGTCTTAGGGGTTCTCTATGGATCAATCTAAATTGAAAGCTAGCCAAGAATGAGTACAACCCACCCATCTATAAACCTTACAGCAATTCTGTGAGTTCGCAAATTATTATTGCAAATTTATTCAAACATTCTCCTCTATTGTAGCTAAATTAACTACTCTAACCAAGATGGGGGAAGACCCAAACAACCAGAAGCCAACAATGCTTTTATCAAATTAAAAAAAGCATTCTTTGTTCAAGTTGAAGCATCAGGTATTAAGGCTGGTGCATTCAGCAAAGTTCTGCAAACCACAAGATGCATTCTCATCAGCATAAAATCCACGGTCAATTGACAGACTGAATGGATCAATCAGGTATTGGAACAGTACCTGCATTGCTATAACTCCCAATTTCACAACAACTGGGTGGACTACATCCTGTGAGTAGAAATCGCTTACAGAAATTCTCCCTATTCAGCATCCATCATCATCATCATCATCAACATTTATTTATATAGCGCCAGCAAATTCCGTAGCGCTTTATAATTGGGAACAAACATTAATAAGACAATACTGGGTAATACATACAGGCAGAGAGGTAAGAGAACCCTGCTCGAAAGCTTACAATCTATAGGACAGTGGGACTTAGAAACACAAGGGCATGTGCTACATCATAGTGCACAATGGACCAGCCAGACTGCAAAGGTAAAAGTACTGAGTGGGCTGTGTGTGTTGCAATGTTGGTCAGAAGGTTGTTGTCTTGCGTTAGCAGTGTAGAGGATGGCAATAGGGTAATCTAGGGAAATTAAGATGATGGTTGAGGAATATCATAGCCTTGTCTGAAGAGGTGGGTTTTCAGTGAACGCTTGAAGGTTTGAAGACTAGAGAAAAGTCTTACTGTGCGAGGGAGGGAATTCCACAAAGTAGGTGCAGCCCGGAAAAAATCCTGTAACCGAGAATGGTAGGATGTGATGAGAGTGGAGGAGAGACGTAGATCTTGTGCAGAACGGAGGTGTCGAGTAGGGAGATATTTCGAGACAAGTGAGGAAATGTATGTCGGTGCAATTTTGTTGATGGCCTTGTATGTTAGTAGAAGAATTTTATATTGGATTCGTTGAAATACAGGCAGCCAATGTAGAGACTGACAGAGTGGCTCAGCAGAGGAATAACGGTTTGTAAGGAAAATCAGTCTAGCCGCTGCGTGCAAAATAGATTGTAGGGGTTCAAGTCTGCCTTTGGGAAGACCAGTAAGGAGGGAATTGCAATAGTCGATGCAGGAGATGATGAGTGCATGAATTAATGTTTTTGCGGTGTCTTGTGTCAGACATGTGCGTATTCTGGAAATGTTCTTTAGGTGTATGTAACATGATTTAGATATAGAGTTGATGTGGGGAATAAACGACAGTTGTGAATCAAGGATTACACCTAGGCAACGAGCTTGCGGGGTGGGATTTATGGTCATGTTATCGACAGAAATAGAAATGTCAGGCAGGAAGCTTCTGTTCTTGGATGGGAATATTATTAATTCAGTTTTTGAAAGATTGAGTTTGAGTTGGCGAGAAGACATCCAAGATGAAATGGCAGAAAGACAGTCAGTAACGCGAGACACCAGAGATGGTGAACGATCAGGAGAGGATATCTCCAAGATATCCAAGATATTTCCCTTCTTTTGCACTACTGGCCTTCATCCACGAGTCTTCTCATTTTCGACTCTCTCAACATCTGAGGCACACGACTTAGGGAGCACTGTCACTAGGTTGAAGACAGTTAGAGATAAAGTTTAAGACACTTTATCTAGAGCAGAGACCAAAGCAAAAACAGTAACAGATCATCATGACACAGAGTTCCAATTTAAGGTGGGAGACAGAATTTAGCTAACCACTAAAAATCTTCAACTTTGACTGCCATCCACAAAATTTGGTCCATGATACATTAGCCCATATAACTTTGTCAAGAAGATTAATCCAGCAGCATACAAATAGAACTTACCTCTGTCCATGAGAATTCCCAGTGTTTCATATCTCGATGCTGAAACCTGATTTCTGGTCCAGAACCTATTATAGGAAACCTATTCCTAAGCCGTTTCCTGTTAGTTAACGGGCACAATAAATTCCAGTAGAAACTATTCTGGATTCACGTCAAAAACCAGCTTCAATATCTTATCCACTGGAAGGGTTATGGTCCAGAAGAAAGGTCCTGGGTGCCATCAAAGGATATTCATGCAGAGAGGTTAAGGAAGATGTTCCATAAGAATAATCGACTTAAGCCATGCTGCTGAGTGTTCAGTGGCCCATCATCAGCAAATATGTTGTTTAAAACAGGTTCTTGTGTTTTATTTAACATTTTACTTTGAGGTACTACAGGTCACAGTGGGCCCTGGGTGTCAGGGCATGGTGGCACTTATTGTTCTCCAAGTGTCAGCATGACCTGGCTGCCATGGGTATGCTGGTGCTTGTAGTTCTAAAAGCACCAGCATGCCCAGACTGTTAATGACAGCCCGGGCTGGCTGGGGCTTGTAGTTCCACAAACTTTTTAACTTTACCATACATTACACTCACTTTATTACCCTACACCCATTGCCCCAGAGCTGTAGAAAGAGCCCTAGTGCTTTCAGCACAGGCTGGTTCTTCCATCGAGGGGGGCGCACAATTTTGTTGTTGACCCTGCTCCCTATGGAATACAGACCCTTTCTGAATAGCCTGGTGTTGGTTTGTCATTATGCCAGGGGGACTCATGTTGTGTGTCCCTCTGCTATTTTGCCTAGTGCTGATTTTCATTTTCATGAAATCGGGGGGACTCCAAGCTTTTTTTCCCTCTGATTTAATTTAAACCAGTAGTAGGCTGGCAGCACTAGGGTTAATAGTGTTCATAGGGGGAACCTCATGCTTTTTTTTTTAATTGTTAGTTGTTTTAACAGTATACACCTGCCGGACCCCCTCGCATTGCCGTCCTAATACTGGCAGTGTGACTGCAATTTCACTGGCGGCAATCACACTGTTGGTATTTTTATATATGTTGGGATTACTTTCTTGTAGGTATTTAGGCTATCGGTATTTCTAACTTGTCAGTGTTTACGGGCCTGACTCATCAAGGAACGGATCTGGCATTTTTTGCGGATGATATGCGATTCACTACTGCGCATGCCCAGAAACGGACATAAGAAGGGAAATCTATTGCAATCCGTTGCGTAAGCTAAGAATCTCTTAAATTTAAGTGAAATTCCATCGCAACTGCACTTAAGAAGTCTTCTGGCCACTTGAGGAACAAAAGGGTTTGGAATAGGAGAGGAATGGGCGGAGATCTAATATATAAATGCTTAGTGGCGTCTGTGTGTGTGTGAAAAAAAAAAACCAAGTTACAGCGCCACCTGCTGGGCAGAGTTATACACTGACCTACTAAATTCTTAGTGTGTGTGGGGAAAAAAATTCTAAAAGGGCTGAAATTTGGTAGGGCTCAAACTCATTTTCGTGAGGTAATTTTACCTCATGAACACACATGTGTAGAGGCGTGCGTTAGTGTGTGTGTGTGTGTGTGTGTGTAAAAAACTATTTTCTCAGAAAGGGCTCATCCAATTGACCTGAAATTTGGTATACTGACATTATTTGACAAAAAAATTAGAATAGTCAAGTCAGTTAACTTCCATCATCCCCCTTTCCCCCCGTGGGAGGGGTAGTAAAGGCTAAATTTACGAGTTGAGGGGTTAAACTAATTTTCGTGAGGTAATTTTACCTCATGAACACCCATTAAAAAGTGCGCTTGCGTCGGGAAGTAACGATCTTCCCCCGAGGAACACCTTTTTAATTACAACCACAATTTTTAATAAATTGCAAAGTAAAGTGGTTGATGTGTCAACAGTTAGATGCTGATATTTGGGGATTAGGTTAAAACCGGAACTGCCGGAATGCCGGAACGCCAGAATGAGTCAGTTTACTATAGCGCACTCTGCTGCTTCGTGTCTTGAGTAAAGCTTGGCTGTGTATTTCCAAGCACAACAGGGTGCTTTCTGTGCCTGATGTAATCATCTTAATTATGAAATGTGTATTGTATTTCTATGTCTTAATATCCTGAGACACAGCAGACAGTCAACACACCCCTACAGCCTGAGGCTCTTCTCAGAAATATCTGGCTGCTGTAGAAGGTAATGGTTCTGAGCAGTGAATGGAGGATGGAGATTGTAAGAAGGACTGCAACTACCCTTGTTCTTAATCCTTTGGCTACAGTTACCCCATGTCTGGTGAATCTGTGTACTTGCCAAAAACAAGGTGACAGTGAAGCCAGACCAGTGCCCTGCTGGCAGGCACTGGGGCTTCGCACTACCAGGAAAGCGTAAGCCTTTATTTTGCATTTCAAAGATGCCCATAATAGGACCAGCATTGTATTGTCCATTGTGCCTACCTGTAATTGAAATTCCTTAACCATATGTGTGTTTTGTGCCAGTTGTTGGTGTTACATTAATTAAAGAGACCATTAGTAAAGTAGGATAACTGCCTTGTTGGAAGTATTTACACACATACCGGGAAACACCATAGGCTGTTCAGCCTTTGGTACACACCGTTCACTCACACAAACCATGACACACTGCAAGTGCTGCAAATTATGTCTCTATTTAGAAGCTAAGTTACAGTATGACAGTTTAACCACAATCCACTAAATGTGTCAAGCCTTCACACCACACAATTTACAAGAAAAGCACACTTCAAGGGCACAGTTTTATGCAAAACTAAGTACTAAAATAGGGCTCTAAGGTATGAAAATAAACATGTACATACAACATAGAGTGCAGGACATTGAAAACTTTGCTTGTACTACATCTAAGTAGGATACACAACTCTGGACAACGGAATAAGGGACAGATAGGTCTAACTGTTTTGAGATTGGTCAGAAATGCATCAATTAAGCAACCATGCTACTCACTTTTAAATGTTGTAGTGTACTCTGACGTTACACACTTTTCCCTGTGGAACAAACTATTATAGTGTCCTAAAGTATGCCTCGTAGTTTACTATGTACCTTGGAGATTGGGGGTATTGTCTTGCTTTGGGTGAATGCTTGGATATGTGTATTATTTCACTCCACCAAAACTTTGCCCAAATAAGACATAGGATTAGAGTTTGCAAACACTTTGCAGGGCCATTTCGAACTGAAATGTATTGTAAGACACTTTGAAATGAGTGCTTTAAGTGATGTAGACTCAGTGTTCTGATGTAACAATGTACTGACAAAAGCCAATATGTATGAATTTGTCCAGAAAGACTAATATGTCTACAATAACCAAACAGTTATAAATGTAAATGTAATTTATTTTTCACTACACTACGTAATTAAAATTTAAAAAAAAAGACAAATAATAAAAAAAAAGTATATATTTTTTTTACGTTTTTGGCCACACTGTGTTCTTACAACTCGTGCCCGGGTTCGAGTAACCTGTGATGTGGAGGGCTCAGAGCAAGCATCCGAACTCTCTTGGACAGCAGTTTGTGACCGACGGTGTGACGAAGGGCCAGGGGGACAGGCAGGGGGATAGACATGGGATAGCCATCGGGATAGTCATGAAGATAGGCAGGGGGATAGGCAGAGGGATCAGACACAGAAGGGGCAGGGGCAGCAGACACAAAAGGGGCAGCAGACAGAAGGGCCATTGGCAGCAGACACATAAGGGCAGCGAACAAAGAAGGGCCAGGGGCAGCAGACGCAAAAGGGGCAACAGACACAGAAGGGCCAGGGGCAGCAGACACAGAAGGGTCAGGAGCCGGAGAGGTTGAAATAGGAGAAATATTATGATGAGAGAGCTGGTGGTCTGGGGGGGAGAAGGTAGTGTGTATGGTATGGGCTGAAATGGGTGAAGAAGTGACAGTTGGTGGAGGGCGTTGGCAGTGGTCGTGATAGATTTTTCCAAAAGGGTGCCAATATTTGTATTATTTAAAATGGACAGTTGGGTGCCAAAATTGGTGAGTGTATTATTTAACGTGGTGAGCTGGTTATCAAAATTTTGCTCCATACGGGTGATGGTGGTTGAAATTTCAGCAACATGTATATCTAGGGATTCAGTGGCAAACTCAAAATGGTGACTGATGTGCGACAATGTCTGCTGCCTCAAGAGTTGTGCAGTCTCTATCTGAGGGGCATCCACATCACGGGCAGGCACCTCCAATTCTGGCCTGGCAACAGCCCCGTCCTCTGCCTCACGTCCTGCCTTCCCCTCACCTTCTGTATATAGAGAAAAAGAAAATAACAACATAAATTAGCTTCTAAACTGAACAACCTAAAAAAAAGCTCATTGGTGAAATATTAATTCTGGACAAGTGTGATGCTTCCATTTTAACGAGGATGACTACAGGGAATTTAGCCACAAACATGCATTGGTATTCCAAACTAGCAACCATGTCTATTAAGTATATGTGGTTTGGACATTAGAAAAGAACCATATTTGTGCTTTGAATTAGATTGGAACAACACATTAATACATTTGCAAATCAGTTTGGACATTTTATTCCCTATTATGTGCTGCACAAACAGAATATGACTGGAAAGGTTGCATTAAGGCACATACTGATAGAGGTGCCACATGTTCCTAAACACAACATAAACATTAACAGACAGAAATATTAAATATTCCTCATGTACCTAGGGGAGATAGCGGTCGTGTTAGGGGTGGGTCACAGCCTGTATCAATTTGGCCCACCCCAACAATAGACTCCTCAGAAAGGGCCACACTGGCTCGCTCCTCTAGGGGTGTTAGGCTTAGATCTTCTGGTTTGCTGTACGTGCCTCCTTCCAGCAGCGATTTTTTTTTAAACGTTGTTTATAGTCTACCCAGCTGACGAAATTTGAACTAAAAATTTGCATTTAAGTGGTTTGATAGTCAAAAACACGGCACATAATTGTGTCATTTTACTATTTACATACAAATTCACACTACAACTTCAACGTTAAATGTGTGTGGCTTTTAAAGGGTGGATAATGGACCAAACGTGACCTTTACATTTGTATAAGTACACTTTGAGGCAACCATGGGCATTTTGTAGTTTCAACAAGGGTTTGACAGGCAAATGACTTACACAGGCACAATATGTGTCAAGCTCACAGTCATCAGACTGTAACTTCCTGTCGGTAAAATTAAGGCGCCGCCTGGTTCGTCAACTGGACGTGATGACGAGCTGGTTCCAGCATCAGACATTGTAGTCTATAATAGAAATCGAGTGTGAACACGGACAAATCCAACACTCATGTTAAACTTTGCGATTTTGAAAACCCCACCCCCTTGAGTTTATTGCATGCTTAAACTAACAATGCATTCCTTAGACTCCTACATAGTTTGCAAGTACATGCACCTAAATATATAGATGCTTGTGCTTTCTAAGTATACACCTGGTTAAAAAGGTGTTTATGGAAAGTCACAGTATCATCATTTGCAAAACACTTTCACTACTCAGTTATGCCTTTATTGCTCCTGATTTTGAAAGCAAATCCTTTTAAAAATGGGCAAATGCAACACCAGTAAAGAGGAAAGGAGTGAGTAACAAAAACAGCACCAGTTAAAAAGTCCACACAAGATAGCTTTGTAACTTTAAAGATCCAGGTGTCTGTAATTGAGATTAGACGCAGACACTTCCCAAACAAGTGTAATGGGTCTCAAGCCACTTCTGAGGCTTAGATAAATGAAGGTCAATTGGTCAGTTTCCATTCTTATCACTAAGTAATCAGAAGTGTTTGAAGCACAGAGAACTCACTAATCTCCAAGTCAGATTCCTGAGCAAAGCTAATGTCAAAAACCAATTTGGTTTTAAATCTAAGGAGAGAGCAGAAGAGAGGCATAAGGATGATTGAGAGTGTAGACAATATTGTACATACATGCTTTTTGGACACCAAAGATGGTGGCTATATACATTTCAATTAATCAGACCAACAGTGCTATAGTCTGTTTACTCTTGTTTTTTTGGGGGGAAACCCATTAGAGCAGAGTGATGCTATAAATGTGACACTTTGCCTGGGCATTTAGAGCTAAAGCACACTATTTGAAAATTGCAAGCACAGTAACATTGCTTTATGCCTAACAAGTTTGGTTCTTATTCTGAAGCTTAAATGTTGTATCTATTGAAACATATCACATCAAATAGTACTTACTGTAATAATGTTGGAGAAATCACAAGAAAAAATAGCAACAACTCTCTCCTACCATCCAGATCCTGCCACCCAAAATTCGAAAATGAGCAGCAGTGAAAGAAGAGCCCAGGTGCGTTTAAATCCAGACTTAATTGCTAGGCCAGGTGTACATGAGTGTCATCCTAATTGCAAAGCACAGAGTACTCGTCTCATTGCTCAGTTCTCCATCTTTTTGGATTGACAGGCAGCCATTTTACACCCAGGTGTTGGAAAGATTTGCGTGCGATGTGAGCTCGCCCATACGTGCTCAGATGACCAATCAGAGTATGCAGAGTAGGTTTAGACGTTTAAAGATAAGGTCTGCGGTGTTCGCCAGGCGTGAATTGAGGGTTCTGACCGAGGGCATGGACAACATGCCCTCGGGCAGATACATCTCAAACGAGATCAAATTGGGGACCTATCAAAGGGTCTGCAGATATCTGCGCCTGAGGTTCAACAGGCAGCGGACGATGGTGCAGTTACAAAGGGGCTGGAGCAACCTCCATGGCCAACAACCGGAGCTGCTGAGTGAGTTCAGGGAGGAGATTAGGAGTTGTGAGTTCTCTATTAGTCGCATAAATTTAGGCTTAAACATACTTATTTAGTATAATTTTCCAAAAGCGTTAACCAAAATCACATGACATGGCCTACCCCTATATATCAATCTTCCTCCAGACTAGGAAGGTAGTTCCCCTTCCAATGCAACATGCTTTTGATCCTGTCTCATATTTTTTGTGGCTGAACATTTACTTTCCTTAATGATTGAGGGTCAAACTCCAGAACATTGAGGCAGGTTTTGGATTCCAACTCTTGACCCCAGTGCTGTGATGCAGAAGTGCTACCTACTAAGGCCACTTGTTGACCTTACCTTAAAAACATTTTTAATATTACAGTGGCAGATGTGTTTTTGTTAATGCAAAAATAATTGAACGCCATTGTTGAAAACAATGTCCACCCTCACAGTTGTCCTTAGCTGATTTTCACATTTTAGCAGGGCAAACAAAAATACCTACTGTATTATATCTACCTAATCAGTTAATTCATTATCTGGCTGTTTGAATTATGATGTTCCCTCCTAAAATGATTATTTGACAATTACTGAGTAAAACTGAGACAGTCCACATCTCCTAAGCCTAAAGCAAACATTGTTACAGGCCATGTGAAAGTGGTGTGTGTCTGTCATGTTTCTCTCCTTCTGGTAAAGATTAGCTTTACTATTGAAACATCTATTGACCCGGTGTTGGCTATAGTATTTTTCTATACAAGATGGATAAATAACATACAAGCAGTAGATGAGGAAAAAAGATTTGCATTTGCTATTTGCATTTCACAAACAGGAACCTGTGCACTCCAACAACAACTTACCCCTCCAAGAGGTAGGCCATCCGTAGTAATAGCATACACATAATGTGCCCTGTGGGCCAGATTCATTAAGGAAGGTATATGCCAAATGCCATACAAAATTAACAAATTCACAAAATTATGTGGCATTGGAGTGATAGTCAAATGTTAACTTACAGCGTCAGAGTAAACCCATGCAAATATTGAAGAGAACATAAAAACTCCACATAGATAAGTCCATGGTTGGGAATTGAACTTATGACCTCAGTGTTGTAAGGCAGAAGTGCAAGAGACTCAATCCACCATGCTGCTCAACTGTGGTTAGTGTTCTTTTTGGGTAAAGCAGAGTACATAACATAACCTATAAGCCGCATTTGCCGAAAAAAACAAGGTTTTCAGACAATGTGGCATTTAAATCCAAGGAGCCTGTCCCCTCCAAATAAACACACCCCATTCTTAGGCCATTCCTAGTAATAAATGTCAGCATGCACATAATAATGTGCATGTAACCTGTGGGCCATCATCCTTTGGGAAAGTTAAAACATTAACATTGTCAGCAAGAAAAAAAGAAACTTGCCCTAAGAAAGTTGCATTTGAGTGGGAGATACATGTTAAATATGAGGGCAGATTTGTCATTGTGGTCGTGTAGTAGATCACTTTTGAACGACAAAGTAAAAAACAAGCTGGTTTGGCAAAATTCCTGTGGTGTTTCTTTCATTAATGAATAAAGGCCACAAGCTGCACACAGATGCTACGGCCACACTTGGTATTACAACTCATGACACCACTTTTGTCAATCCAAAGTGCTAACCATTAAGGTACCTGTGAGAATCATAATTGGCATATATTTTTGATTACTAATTAAGAGTACTATTAACTAGCACTTTCATCTGTAGCACGCATGCTGTATTGTTGAGCTTCTCACTCTTTTTTCAAAAACTCTGTTTCCACAGTGGTTATCTAATCCACCTTCCAAAAATAGAGTCATGAGTTCTAATCCTGACTCATACCCTTTCTCTGTGTGGGGAGGTACTGTATTATGGAAGAGTATGCTATGCATTTTTTTCGTTCAGGACATGATTGTAGAGCAACATAAATTTTAAATGTTATTTATGCATATTTATTTATGCTAGCAAATTACATGCATTTGCATCAACATGCGCTCTGTTCAACTCAAACACAAACAAACTCATCATATGATCTTTCTTTCATGTAGCAGAGCAAGAGGTGTGTGGATTTAGGTCATTAAAAACACTCCAAAGTAATTGGTTCAAGGTTTACAAAACATATAAATGTGAAAAGGAATAATGAGGTTACAACTGTCCTGCATAAATACACACTGGATTCTGTTTTAACATTTGTAAACAAACTCGTCGGACCTCCCACATTTAGCGTGACATATACATTTCTTAGCTTAACGTAGCTGAAGTAAACGTAGCGGAACTTTTTAAGTGAGTTAATTGCTTAGAATCCGTTGCATCTTCTATTCCGTTGCGTAAAGTACTGAAGATGGGTATGTTTTGTTACTTTGCGTTCCTTATTGAATTGTGAATCTCTTATCTGGCCCCGTTTCTACTTAAAGTACTCAGCACAACTTACAATGAGGAAAAATAAGATCCGTTCCTTGATGAATCTGGCCCTACAGCATTAGGTATTCCTTACTTGTCAATATTTTCAATGTTGGCATTTTAGTGTCAGTATTCCTTGTGTCACTATGTTGTGCATAGGAAATATGATTACCACCCCTATACACTAGTGGGATCAAGTCCAGGGGGCATCCAATTACCAGTGAACAGTGTGGTCCCGGGAAAGGCAGCTGCTAATGATGAAAACATCCCGCACCATAGGTTCTGTATAGAAGTTATTAGTTGCTGATTGTGGGATTCATAATACAGGAATATCAGTGTTCACTCTTGTGATTGCTGGTGAGATTATTGACTAATATACGTTCCTGCTTGTATGAGATCATACTTACCCTTATTTTGTCCTATAGAAACATCAATACAATACAATACAATACATCAATACTAGCTGCCCCTGCATAGCTGCTCACTAAAGTGAAGGAACATGATGAAATACAATACAATACATCAATACAAGCTGCCCCTGCAGAGCTGCTCTCTAAAGTGGAGGAACATGATGAAAAAGAGGAGGAGCCATCAATCACTTTGAACTTACATGATGTAAACATCTGTGCAAGAACAAGCGCCCACACCATTACAGCAGCACATTTTTGTTCAGCCACAGCCAAACTAGCCATTAAAATGGCACAATGTATTGGTGTCTTTCAGATGAAGCAAAAGGTGTTGGACTGTCAATCCCATCAATGGGACCAATAATACACCAGCTAAAGTGTTGTTCTAGAAACTAGCATATGGGCAGTATGGTGGCTTAGTCGTCAGCACATCTGCCTTACAGCACTGGGGTCATGAGTTTGATTCCTGACCATGGCCTTGTCTGTGTGGAGTTTGTATGTTCTCCCCATTTTTGCATGGGTTTCGTCCGGGTGCTCTAGTTTCCTCCCACACTCCAAAGACATACTAGTAGGTTAATTGCCTGCAATTAAATTGACATTAGTCTCTTTTGATCTGTGTGTGTGTATGTTAGGGAATTTAGACTTTAAGCTGCAATGGGGCACCAACTGATTTGACTGAATTCTCTGTACAGCATTGCGGAATTAGTGGTGCTACATAATTAACTGCTTCTGCTGCTGATGATGATATTAGTAACAGTATGTTATATCATATAGCCAATGCTTTTGAATTAAGCAATGTGAATAATGTCCAGATGCATGCAATTTTAAATGCTATCAATAGGAGCTTAAAATAAATCAATGCAAATGTAATAAGTATGAGTGCCCAAATGCAACACTTACGTCATGCATACCTCACCTTCTAGTTCTGGGCAAACCAGTATTGTTAGCAAGTTCAGGCCCAAACACAACAATAAAACGTGGTGCATGTACCAGAGATGGACAAGGTAGAGAACATTGCAATGTGATAGAGTCTTCAATGACTTAAAGAAGGAGAGAAAAATAATAATTAATATTGTATTTGAAATGTTTAATACAATATCATACAGAGTGTGCTATCTTGCACTCCTTTTCAATCTTTGTGGCATATATTAAAATTATATATATTTGGTCATGGGAAAATCTATTTTACATTCTTAGGAATTTATCAGAGATTACATTCTCTTTTGTTATGTGTTGTTACATGCATATATTTTTTCTAATATATTCTGTGAGATGATATTATTTATGTTTATTTCAACCATAAACACCAGAAATATCTCATATTATCTTTATATTTTGCTAATAAAACATGTGTGCTTGATTTGAATATATTTTTTAATTATTTACAGTTAATATGAACATACTGGACCTGAGTCATTTATGCCTGTATACTGAGCTCTGCATACATTTTTTAAAATTGCACATAACGCGGCTCTGCATACTCCCAAGTCAACAAAGAATTGATATATAGATATGTGTGGTGATGACTACAGGGGGTAAATGTATTAATGTCCGGATTCTCCAACTCCGGCGTGTTCGGCGTCTTCGGCGATTAAATTTAAAACGATGCTGCCTTGTAAAGGGAAACTTTCCTTTACAAGGCAGCGCCGCTTTAAATTTAAGCGCTGAAGACGCCAATCTCACCGGAGTTGAAGAATCCGGACATTGATACATTTACCCCCAGGTGTAGGTTTACTCTGGTCTAATACCTATGTGGAATACAAAATCTCAAAAGAAAGCACAGAAAAATGTTTTTATTCAATTATTGTTTTTTCTCAATATTGCAATCAATTATGATTATACATGGACATTTAAAAAACTAAATTCTAGAAAAACATTTATTAGGGTGTTCTTAATGTCTACTGTACATAACAGACATTTTTTACAGTTGCTCCTGATTGCAAACACATCTTAGCATGCATACTCAGCTGTCATAGCTAGAATTCGGGACTTAGACTAGACCTCTGGCTGGTGCAAGAAATACGGCAGAAAACAAACGTATTTCTATGTTTGTCTGTCTTTGACTTGGATGTGTAAGCATGGGAACGCCCTTACTGTATATTGTCTACATAAATGCACCCTTTCCTCACCCCGTTCACTCCCCTAAATCCTAAGTTCTAGTAAGTGATGTTTGCGCTCAAAGCTGGATTGGATGTAGCTGCATTCTGTTGCATTTGAGTTTTGAGTATGCGCAGAGAGATTTTTGTGAAGGATACCACAAAACCAGCAGATATATTCTTTAATGATTAAGGCCCACTATGTCCAGGTAAAAAGACACTGGATTCAAATGTTGGAAGAGTGGTTTCATGATAAGTATTGATTTCCCTAAAAAATAAATAAAATAGTTGACACTTTCAAATTTGCCACAATTTCACATTCACATAAATCTGGGTACTCAAAGATATACACACACATACATGAGAAGTACTCATCAATCAGAGCCAGTCTGCCTTTTCCCCTCTGCTGTTCGCATTTGGCCTCCTTTGTCTTCACTGTCTGTTGCAGTAACCAGAGGGCTAAGATGATATAAAGCCAGATTAAGCAACAGACAGCAAACCAACACAATATCAGAGACCTTGGCCGTAAAATAAATAAGACCACCAGCGGATTTGCCAAGGAACCTGAACCTGGTCTTTAAGAACCCAAAGGTACATTCTGTCACATGTATTTTGTGCAGAAGTCTGCTGATTCAGCAGAGGTTGTAGTAACCATGAATAACACCCATATCCTGAATCACCGGGAATGGCACATATATTTTAATTCCTAATCCGAATATGCAATTTATACGTGTTATGCATAAAAAGACATCTACATATATATAACAATGCTAATTGTACATACCCAGTGGCTATCCCACCAGCATTTCACCACTTTCAAAACTGGCATGCAGGGCTGACTGATGCAGGATATAGGAGTCATGACATGGCCCCACAACACTCATTATATGCATGTTTGTATCACATATTTTCTTGCACATTCAGTGGGTGGTAGTGGTGGTAGTTGATAAATACCTCTCCCCTCAGTACAAGTGGTCTCAGTGCTATATAAGTACAATCCATAGTTTCCAGAACATTTGGTACTCCAGAGACCCTATAGAAATCTAACTTGAGTTCATGCCACTGTCGCACATGGCTGGGGAAGCATATACATGCATGTATCACTTGTGTCAAATACCGTGAAAATGTTGCCTGTGTGATGCCCACCAGTCTGGAGCACACAGACTGTTCATCAAGAAATGTTCATAAGGATTCAGGAGGTTGGTGTTTCTCTGGCGAAACATCTGCACTACCTCTTGCTAGAAGAGGGAGTCCAGATTTAAATAGACCCTGAAAGACAGTGTTTTGTTGAGCCTTCCTTAGAACCTTGTGCTGATGCTCCTCCCCTTCCTTCCTCCCTCCCTCCCTCCTTTCTGTCTTATGTACTACAATGAAAGCATGTATGTATTGCATTATCCTCATCCCCCATCTTAACCACCCACAAAGACATACAGGATTTAAACTCCGTATTATATTTATCACCATTAACTTAAAGCCAATAGAAACCGCTTTTACTAAACTCTCCTGTAATCAGGAGCGAATTGGCCGTATATGTTACCGGGACCTTTCCTGATAGGCCTAATGTCTTTTTTGATGTTTTTTGTTTTTTTTAATTACTTGTTTATGTGTAGCGCCCCCCCTCTGGCAAGGGGGGGGGTGGGCAGTGTGACAGTGGGTGGCTGACTCTTCCTCTGAGGCCAGCCACCTTTCTTAGTATGGATGCATATCTGTTGATCCGTCCCTCCCTTCCTCCTCACCTCTGAGGTGAGGAGGAAGGGAGGGACGGCTGCTGGCTGCAGTCTCCGTACAGAGGTCACATGGGGCATGCACCACATGGCAGGTGCTATCCCATGTGTGCAGAGAGAAGAGTCTTCAGCAGGAGTAGCAAGGTAAGTGTGAGGCTGCTAAAGTGTGTGTGATGTTGGGAGGGGGGCCTGCTAAAGTGTGGGTGAAGGGCTTAAGTTCCCTAGGCCCCCAGAGCCTTATTTTAGCTCTGGCAATGCTTTAGTGGTTCTAGCATTGATTCCATTGCCTGCCTTCTACCATACACTGGACCCATTCTCAGATCACCTTGTTGAACAAATTGCACTAACAATATCATTAATCCTTTTTTTGCACTTACTATATTACCAGCAAACCCTTGTAATAGCTCTTCCCTTCACTTATAACATTGTCTGCCAACCTTCCCTGCACTGTTATTAATTCAAAACACCACCAATCACTATGGTGAGGTGCTCATATGCTGCTCTGGCAGACTGATCAAATAGGATTCTGCCAACATGTTTCATAATAGTTAAATTTATTAAACAAAGACAGATATGTTTCTATGTAGGGAATTTTGGAAGGATGTGTTGGTAGGCAACTAAACAAGTGTGAGCACAGAGGGATAAACCAGTCGCAGATCATGCTAAAGGATTCATGTATTTTTGTAATGCAGGACTGGCAGCTTTTTCCCTGCATTGCTTAAGAAATTACCCACTGTGTCTAAAGTCATCACACCCAGGTTTTCCTAAATGTTGCTACAACAAAATTCCAGTAGTTATAAATCCTGCCTACTTTTGTGCTGGCCCCACCTACGGGTGATTTGGTCCCACCCACATGAGGTCACTTTAATATTTTTTTTCCAGGGCCACTTTAAGTTCCCAATTCATCCCTGCATGTAGCAACCACCTCTTTTGATTTGGCTATTTTGATGATATTTTTGCTGTGGATTGTAAAACCTTCACTTCTTACATTTGATTTCTATATCGTCAAAATAAAAAATTGGGACAGCGATGTTATACCCTTGGTGGATGAAACTGCAGGGTTTTTTTTTTTTCAATTATCAGCGGTATTTGCCTTTAATACATTGGGCAGTTTAAAGCCCTCCCGTAAAAACATAGCAACTTGGCGGCTTAACAATATCGCTGTTTGATACATTTACCACTATATGTTTACATATGTCTTTTTAAATTGTCTCTACTCAATTCCATTTTTAAACAGGTAAAGAATGGGGATGCTTTTTTATTAGAGGTTTCTAAATAGAATATAATGGTACAATGGAATAAATTTTGTACAAATTATAAAAGAGCGGGCACATTCCATATGGTAGTCAGGATGGCAACTAAATCATAATAACTTGGAATAATTTAGTTTAATTAAGAAGGAAATGTAATATGCACATGGTTTTTTTTTGGAACTGAAAATAAAAGTCTGCTGGGATATGTTAAATGATAATGCTAGTGCTTTATATGCGCATCTATTTATGTTTTGAATTGCAGATTAAACAGATTATTTAAAATTAATATTGTGAAATCTGGTTCTCAAGCATCGGGTGGAACAATCCTGAGGACTGAGAGGAAGTCACTATACTGGGGAAATAAACAAGCTACTCTTATTAGACAAGAACAAATATGGACATAATTACATAGATAGATGACTGTGCATCTATTTAAAAAATAAATTTAAAAAAAAAACTGTACTGTATTAAACACAAGGTTATTTTATTTTATACTTATTCCACATCTCAAATGTTATGTATTTTATAAGAAACCCTTGTCAAGTCATATACACATAACATTCATGCATACAGTAAGTAAGTACAACGTAGAGAAACAGACACAATTATTTAGAAGTGCAAACCTAAATCCCAATCAACGTTAATGGAATGGGCTTAATAAACTTGTCAGATGACTAGTTCTAAATAATATTGAATATTTTCTTTTAGCTATCTCTATTGGGTGCAGTTAAATTCCAAATAAAAACTGTGAACTTCATGTCATCACATTGTGTAGCATCTATCAAACCCAATAGCTGAAAAGTTGGTTTGTTATGTTTTATTTAGGCAATATTATTATTATTATTATTATTATTATTATTATTATTATTAATAGAAGTAGTAATAGCACTAGTAGTAGTTGTAGTATAGTAGTAGTAGTAGTAGTAGTAGTAGTAGTAGTAGTAGTAGTAGTAGTAGTAATAACATATTTGCTTTTTATATTGCTATAAATGACACTACAATTTATGCTTATACATAAATTGTAAAAGAAGAACTAAACCAGCAATGTACAATACATAAAAAAGTAGAAATGTACTATTGTGGGACTAATGAACCAGAAATATGAGAATAAAAATAATGCAATAATCATCACATGATTAAACATATATAACAGAACAATGTGATGTTTTCCAAAAGATATCAATATCTTCATAGTGTATTTTAGCCGTCAGTTATATCTCCAGATGAATGGTGCATACAGTAAACAGAAACCTGATGTTAAATCTAATTGTAGTATCAAGTATATAGCAAAGCAATTACATTGTGCTACGTCATATACATATATATATTCTTAAAGTAATTCTATAGTTTTCAAATAAGCATTGCATAGGCGATTGTATTGTGTTTCCAACGCACAAAGTGATTTATTTTAGTAGATGTAAATAGTTAACAGTTCAATACATTATTATATGATACAGTACAGTACAGCCAATACCAAAAGATACATACATACCGCTGTGCTTCCACGGGCACCAGTAAACAGTAACTCACCCTTGAATACTGTGGTCAGAGAATGACTGAAGACTGGGAGCGCAGCTATGATTATGTATACATTCAGTGTTACAGAGTGAACAATGCAGATGACGTGGCTTGCTTCTATAGGTCCAGACTTCGGGTGGGTCCAGGGTAAACAGGTCATAGGCTAGTTCAAACAACCCCCTCAAAGGCTGAGGTCAACATTCCAGATGATTCTCCCGCCCAGAAACCAGTTACAACTAGTCTATTAGCATTTTATAGTCTGCATCATATTAAAGGTTTATTCCCTAACATCAATAACTAGAGTATGCAATGTGCGATCTCTTCGCCGAATGCACCGGATAGCTGCTGATGTAAAGGGGGTTAATATGATATCAGACATGACACATTTCCTATAACCAGCACCTTAAATAACACTGAAGTGTACATATAATCATAACATATAAACTAATAATAAACTAAATACTATCTGCTCATAAATTACTGTGTAACGGAACCAATATGAATATGAATTATATAAATAACTAAATGTTGTAATGCGAGTGTGTACGTGCGTATTTTACCGTGCGATCGCCGTATGCCACGTGTGCAATCGGCCAATAAAACAATATTAACCAATATACTTTCGTTCATCCAATTATACGACTTTGACAATATATATATATATATATATATATATATATATATATATATATATATATGTAATACCCAGTGTGGTGTTATTTAGAGTAATACAGTGAAATTGCACCTTACCAGTATTAGATAGTTCTCTTTCTAGTTTTAACACTTCAGATTTTCTATGCACCAGAGAGGTAAGGAGATTTATCCAGAGATTTAAAATGACACAAGTGTATTCTTAACTTCCTTTTATTATTATTAAGTATTCTGATATTTATTTTAGAAGCAAACAATTATTTTTAAACAATATCTTATCACTTTAAAACTATTTACAATTGACAAACCTTTAAATTCACCATACTAATAACACTGACGTCTCTAATATTAATATATATATATATATAACTTAATTTCTCAATACAACTTTAAGATCTACATCAAATATTTCAATAACTATTTGAAGAAGTGGTGCAGGTGGTTGGGGCCCAGTTCAAGTATATATAACATGTATCTAAGTAACTGCTGATGTTTCCAGTTGCAGTGATGTAATGGTGGCAGTAATGCTGCACTGTGTCTGCTTAACTGTTATTATACAACTCCAACTTGGCTCTCTCCTCTCACACTGTCCTCAGTACATAGCTCAGTCTCTGTTGTGTACTCACAGATCTCTCTACTGCTTAGTAATTTTCAGCACTTTCCTTTTTCCTCACGCCTCACTTTTGCTCACTTCTTTTCTTTTTACACTTTCTTCACTTTTAATCTGCTTATATATCACTTTGCCCAATTTTCATTCTATTCCTATCTTTTCACTCTCAGTTTTTCAGACACAGGGATCTCTCTCATTGGTCCTGAGCAGGGTTGCCAACTCTGAAATGAAAAACAAGCAAAAGCAACCATTTAGTGAAAAACAAGCCCAAAACAAGCCCAAACCAATCCTAAAAAGCCCAACTTACAAGGGACCGTCCTTTTCTAGAACACTAATTTCTACACTTAATCTCCATTTAGTAAACCTTTATAAACACAAGAAGACACATTTCTACACTGATATGGCAAAACAAGAAGCAAATGCAGTAAATTACCCTTTTGAAATGGGGGAAACTGACATGGCTGCAGATTCAATAATCATCCCCAAATACACAGAGATTCTTATTAACCATAATTACACCACAGCATCGCCCGGCAAGTAAAAAAGGCAAGATCAACAACATACGTGAACTGAGTATAATGTATGCAAGGACACTGGTATGTCTATACCACACAGCCCCATGATATAACAGTATAAAAATAGGGCTCTGAAAGCAGTCATATGACATGAGCCGCTACTGAATGGGAGGGGAGGGTGTTATATAGTGGTGTTACCTGCTATAAGTGCAGCAATAGTACAGACACAGCACTTATTTCAGCAGGTTGTTGCAGATCCGTCTTCCTGTGATTTATTCCATGTCCTCCTTTGACTCTGCCCACCCACAAACAAAAATGCCACTTTATTGGAGGAAAATCGCTGTACCTGCCCATAAAACAAAACATGTGATTGCCCCAACCAATCACTAAATGTAAACAGACCAAAGAAGAAAAAAAAAATATGCAGTCTGAGGAGACTATGTGTGGGCAGTGTGTCCAAGCCCAAAAAGAAGCAACAAGCGGCAGCCTTAAAAAACCCGCAACTCTGGAAAAAAAGAAGCCCAATTCCGCTTGTTATAAGCGGAATTGGCAACTATGGTCCTGAGTGTCACACTCCTCTCTCCCTGTTACCCCCGGCAACCACCAACCACTCCCACCTGTCACTTCTCCTTCAAGACATTCTTCTTTTTTTTTCTTAAATCTTTATAAACACTTATAACAATTAACAAATTAAATTAACAAATTAAAAACATATAGATATACCCCAGGGTACTTTGGGGAATTATATATATATATATATATATATATATATATATATATATATATATATATAGTATATTTTCTTTTTTAGTTATACAAGTTACAGCATATTTTCTACAGAAGATTAATGAAAATCTACCCAATCAAGGTATATTATTAAAAACAAAAGTATTCAGTTTGATTTAATTAGAAACTGATTTTCTATTAGTTTGCTTAAGAGACCCTTCAATAACGTACTGTAACCTTGGCCTTTTGGACAGGAATATCCTATAACAAGTAAAAATAGATATAAGCTGAAGTACTATCTTACCTCTATAAAACTTGGAGATGCATTGCATACTTATTTTCACACCTTTTCCTATACTAAAAAGGACAAAGCTAATATGCTAATTCTAACAGCATTATTCAGTCTTAGATACAGAATAATATTGTTTTTAAAATAATACTGTATTCATTATAATTCATCAATTAAATTTATTTCAAGAAGAAAAAAATCAGAAATTCCATTTAGAGCGTGCGCTCATTTTTCTGAAAAGACATCATTATTCACACCTTAAATATAATGTTGTCCTCTTACGAAAGAGAGGGAGTGCTATATTGGTATTGCATCTCGCCACTAATCACTGACTGATCAACACTAGTTGCAAATGTACATAAATAATCAACAGTCCTGTGATGTCTGGCATTGAGAAGCAATTAGCAATGTATTTAATTCCACTGCATATACTGTGTAGGGTGATTCAATAGTAAATTAGTTATTATCCTGCAATGTATATGATTCAGTGACTGACAATGAATAGTGTTCTTTAAGAAATAAAGCCCTTCTCCCCTGATGCAATACAAAGATGTGCCTATTCACCACTGTGCACTGGACAACATTGCAATGACAATTTTTCCCTCCCCCATGTGTGATGAGAAAATGAAATGCCCATGGCATAATATTTCCAAAGATTTAGCCCATAGTCTTGCATCTTGTATTTATGGGTTTATCCACGGTGTGTGATTAAAGGGTTGCAGCTCAGAGTTTGCAGTGGAGCACAAGGGTTTTACATCTGATAATAATATGTGAGTGCTGCAGGTATAATCTAGTTAAGGCACTGCTTGAAAAATTATATGAAGGCATATAGCACGTCTAATATATTTGTCGTCATTACTATTATAAAATACATCTACCAGGACACTTTCTATAGACAATACGCTCACTACTCCAACATCAGCCCACAGTGGTGCATCAGTGGGAGTTGACATTACTCATGTAAGTGCCAGTGCATTTGTTTGAATATATCCTTTAAATACCGTATTTTTCGCTCCATAAGACGCACCTGACCATAAGACGCACCTAGCTTTTAGAGGAGGAAAACAGGAAAAAAATATGCTGAACCAAATCTCATACAGTGCTGTCTAGTAATGTAAGTAAAAACGGATATGAACAATACAGTCCCCCATTGGTAGAAATGCTGAATAGATAATGGGTGTCACACATCCATTATAACTCTGGATCCAGATATAATGTTGCAATGCATGCAAAGTCCAGATTAGTTAAAAAAGCATATAAGACTTGATCCCAGCAACAAAATGACAGGCAACATTCCTTATGGATATATTATGTGCCTCCTATGAGAGATTTTCAATAATAAGGTGAAGCTTGCCCGCACAGTAGGTATTAATAAGATGATCCTCCGGCAGAAATAATAAATATGGCTCCTTACCAGATATTTTTATGTCCTGGACACCCTCCGCAAGAGAAAGAGATCTAATCCACGGTTACGAGTGCTAGCGGACTTACCGCTTAGGAATAGCAGAGACACTCACCTCTATCTCCCGTGTGATGTTACTCCAAAGCCGTATAATGGAGCAGGTGCACCTGCTATTACTGACGTCCAGAACTCGGTGAGCTAGAAAGGTTCCTACTTCTGTCGGGTTCCTGCTTCACATCAGCTTCGAACTTATGGTTTTGATGGCTTTTTTGCAGTATTCGCTCCATAAGACGCACACACTTTTTTCCTCACTTTTTTGGGGGGAAAAATTGCGTTTTATCGAGCAAAAAATACGGTACATTGTTTTATGTGCACAGATGTATGTTGCTTGTTTATTGTGGCTTACTTAGGCACTTTTGCATGTATATAGTTTAAGACACTTCATTGAAATTGCTGGCAAATTACCAGAAGTGGATTGGGAACTTAAAGTGGCCCTGGAATAAATTCTTGAAGTGGCCTCATATGGGCAGGACCAAGTCAACTGTAGGTGGGGCCAACATAAAAGAAGGCAGGATTTAAAACTACTGGAATGTAGTTGTAATAATATTTAGGAACACCTGAATGTGATGACTTAAGACATAGGGGTATATTTACTAACTGCGGGTTTGAAAAAGTGAAGATGTTGCCGATAGCAACCAATAAGATTCTAGCTGTCATTTTGTAGAATGTAATAAATGACAGCTAGAATCTGATTGGTTGCTATAGGCAACATCCCCACTTTTTCATACCCGCAGTAAATCTAGCCCATAGTGCTGTCATCTCTAAGGCAATGCAGGGAAAAAGCTGCCAGTGCTGTACTCTAAAATACATGAATTCTTTTGGATGATCTGCGACTGCGACTGGTTTATAACTGTGCTCAAACTGGTTTAGTTGCCTACTAACAGATTCTTCCAATATTCCCTTCATAGAAACATATGTGTTTAATAAGTTTAACTATTATAAACATTCTGGCATAATTGTATTTGATCAGTCTACCAGAGAAGCATATGAGCACTTCACCCCACTGCTGCAACTTTCCCTGATGTCCTGAGATGCAAACTACCAGTCAAATCTCTTTCTTTAACATATATATATTATCTACTATATAAATGCCTAGTGGCGTGTGTGACACCCCCCCACCCTCGCTATAGTTTTGTATAGCAGCCCCACCTCCTCCCTATAGTTTTGTATGGCAGCCCCCACCGCACCTTACCTATAGTTTTATATAACAGCCCCATCCCACCTCTCTATAGTTTTGTATGACAGCTCCCTCCCTTCCTATAGCTTTGTATGACAGCCCTCTCCCTCCCTATAGTTTTGTATGACAGCCACCCTCTCCCTGCCTGTAGTTTTGTATAACAGCCCCCACACCTCCCTCCCTATAGTTTTGTATGACAGCCTCCACCCCTCCCTCCCAATAGTTTACTTTGACAGACCCCACCCCTCCCTCCCTTCTTATTGTTTTGTAGGAGAGCCCCCACACCTCCCTCCCTATAGTTTTGTATGACAGCCACCCTCTCCCTCTCTATAGTTTTGTATGATAGCCCCCACGCCTCCCTCCTTATAGCTTTGTATGACAGCCCCCCACCTTCCCTATAGTTTTGTATGGCAGCCCCCTTATTTCCTTCCTATAGTTTTGTATGACAGCCAGCCTCTCCCTCCATGTAGTTTTGTATGACAGCCCCCTCCCCCATATAGCTTTGTATGACAGCCCCTCTCCCTCCCTATAGTTTTTGATGACAGCCCCTACCCCTCCCTCCCTATAGTTTTCTATGCCAGCCACCCTCTACCCCATGTAGTTTTGTATGACAGCCCCCTCCCTCCCTATAGCTTTATATGACATTCCCCCTCCCTCCCTATAGATTTGTATGACAGCCACCCTTTCCCTACCTATAGTTTTTGCATGACAGCTCCGCTCGCTTCCTATAGTTTTGTTTGGCAGCCCTCCTCCCTCTGTCCCTATAAATTTCTATGGCAGCCCCCACCCTTCCTATAGTTTTGTAAGACAGCATCCGTCTCCCTCTCTGTAGTTTTATATGCAGCCCCCCTCTCCCTCCATATATTTTTGTATGACATCCCCCCTCTCCCTCCTTATAGTTTTGTATGACAGCCACCCTCTCCCTGCCTGTAGTTTTGTATAACAGCCACCACACCTCCCTCCCTATAGTTTTGTATGACAGCCCTCTACCCTCCCTATAGTATTGGAGGGCAGCCCCCTTCCCTCCCTATAGTTTTGGATGACAGCCTCTACCCCTCCCTCCCTATAGTTTTGTATGCCAGCCACCCTCTACCTCCATGTAGTTTTGTATGACAGCCCCCTCCCTCCCTATAGCTTTGTATGACATTCCCCCTCCCTCCCTATAGTTTTGTATAACAGCCCCCACACCTCCCTCCCTATAGTTTTGTATGACAGCCCTCTACCCTCCCTATAGTATTGGAGGGCAGCCCCCTCCCTCCCTATAGTTTTGTATGACAGCCTCCACCCCTCCCTCCCAATAGTTTACTTTGACAGACCCCACCCCTCCCTCCCTTCTTATTGTTTTGTAGGAGAGCCCCCACACCTCCCTCCCTATAGTTTTGTATGACAGCCACCCTCTCCCTCTCTATAGTTTTGTATGATAGCCCCCACGCCTCCCTCCTTATAGCTTTGTATGACAGCCCCCCACCTTCCCTATAGTTTTGTATGGCAGCCCCCTTATTTCCTTCCTATAGTTTTGTATGACAGCCAGCCTCTCCCTCCATGTAGTTTTGTATGACAGCCCCCTCCCCCATATAGCTTTGTATGACAGCCCCTCTCCCTCCCTATAGTTTTTGATGACAGCCCCTACCCCTCCCTCCCTATAGTTTTCTATGCCAGCCACCCTCTACCCCATGTAGTTTTGTATGACAGCCCCCTCCCTCCCTATAGCTTTATATGACATTCCCCCTCCCTCCCTATAGATTTGTATGACAGCCACCCTTTCCCTACCTATAGTTTTTGCATGACAGCTCCGCTCGCTTCCTATAGTTTTGTTTGGCAGCCCTCCTCCCTCTGTCCCTATAAATTTCTATGGCAGCCCCCACCCTTCCTATAGTTTTGTAAGACAGCATCCGTCTCCCTCTCTGTAGTTTTATATGCAGCCCCCCTCTCCCTCCATATATTTTTGTATGACATCCCCCCTCTCCCTCCTTATAGTTTTGTATGACAGCCACCCTCTCCCTGCCTGTAGTTTTGTATAACAGCCACCACACCTCCCTCCCTATAGTTTTGTATGACAGCCCTCTACCCTCCCTATAGTATTGGAGGGCAGCCCCCTTCCCTCCCTATAGTTTTGGATGACAGCCTCTACCCCTCCCTCCCTATAGTTTTGTATGCCAGCCACCCTCTACCTCCATGTAGTTTTGTATGACAGCCCCCTCCCTCCCTATAGCTTTGTATGACATTCCCCCTCCCTCCCTATAGTTTTGTATGACAGCCTCTACCCCTCCCTCCCTATAGTTTTATATGACAGCCACCCTCTCCCTACCTATAGTTTTTGCATGACAGCTCAGCTCGCTTCCTATAGTTTTGTTTGGCAGCCCTCCTCCCTCTGTCCCTATAAATTTCTATGGCAGCCCCCACTTTTCCTATAGTTTTGTAAGACAGCCTCCTTCTCCCTCTCTGTAGTTTTATATGCAGCCCCCCTCTCCCCCCATAAATTTTTGTATGACATCCCCCCTCTCCCTTCCTATAGTTTTGTATGACAGCCCCCCTCCCTCCCTATAGTTTTGTATTGCAACCCCCACCTCTCAATAGTTTTATATGACAGCCCCCCCCTCTCCCCCCTGTAGTTTTCTGTGACACCCTCTCCCTCACTATAGTTTGGTATGACAGCCCTGCACCCTCCCTATAGTTTTTTATGACAGCCCTCTCCCTCTCTATAGTTTTGTATGACAGCTCCTACTGCTCCCTCCCTATATTTTTGTATGGCAGCCCCCCTGTTCCTCCCTTTAGTTTTGTATGGCAGCCCCCTCTCTCTCCCTATAGTTTTGTGTGACAGACCCCACCCTTCGATCCCTAAAGTTTTCTATGAGAGCCCTCCTCCCTACCTCTCTATAGTTTTTTTATGACAGCCCCCTCTTTTCCTATAGTTTTGTTTGGCAGCCCCCTTCCGTCCCTCTTTATAATTTTGTATGGCAGCCCCCATCTTTCCCTCCCTAAAGTTTTGTAAGACAGCCCACTCTCCCTCCCTATAGTTTTGTATGACAAGCCCACCCCTCCCTCCCTTTAGTTCTGTATGAGAGCCCACAACCCACCTCCCTCCATATTGTTTTGTATGACAGCCTACCTCCCTTCCTATAAATATGTATGGCTGCTCCCCTCCCCCTCCCTATAGTATTGTATGACAGGACCACCCCTCTCTTCCTATAGTTTTGTATAACAGTCAACACCCTTCACTCCCTATAATTTTGTATGACAGCCCCTCCCTCCCTATAGTTTTGTTTGACAGTACCCAGCCCTCCCTCCCTATAGTTTTTTATGACAGCCCCCACCCCACCTCTCTGTAGTTTTGTATGACAGCCACCCTCTCCCTCCATGTAGTTTTGTATGACAGCCCCTCTCCCTCAATATAGTTTTGTATGACAGCATCCCGCTCTCCCTATAGTTCTGTATGACAGCCTCCCTCCCTCCCTATAGTTTTGTATAGCAGCCCCCCTCTCTTCCTATATTTTTGTATGACAGCCCATATCCCTCCCTCACTATAATTTTGTATGACAGCCCCTCCCTCCCTATAGTTTTGTATGACAGTACCCACCCCACCTCTCTATAGTTTTGTATGACAGCCTCTACCCCTCCCTCCCTATAGTTTTATATGACAGCCACCCTCTCCCTACCTATAGTTTTTGCATGACAGCTCAGCTCGCTTCCTATAGTTTTGTTTGGCAGCCCTCCTCCCTCTGTCCCTATAAATTTCTATGGCAGCCCCCACTTTTCCTATAGTTTTGTAAGACAGCCTCCTTCTCCCTCTCTGTAGTTTTATATGCAGCCCCCCTCTCCCCCCATAAATTTTTGTATGACTCCCCCCTCTCCCTTCCTATAGTTTTGTATGACAGCCCCCCTCCCTCCCTATAGTTTTGTATTGCAACCCCCACCTCTCAATAGTTTTATATGACAGCCCCCCCCTCTCCCCCCTGTAGTTTTCTGTGACACCCTCTCCCTCACTATAGTTTGGTATGACAGCCCTGCACCCTCCCTATAGTTTTTTATGACAGCCCTCTCCCTCTCTATAGTTTTGTATGACAGCTCCTACTGCTCCCTCCCTATATTTTTGTATGGCAGCCCCCCTGTTCCTCCCTTTAGTTTTGTATGGCAGCCCCCTCTCTCTCCCTATAGTTTTGTGTGACAGACCCCACCCTTCGATCCCTAAAGTTTTCTATGAGAGCCCTCCTCCCTACCTCTCTATAGTTTTTTTATGACAGCCCCCTCTTTTCCTATAGTTTTGTTTGGCAGCCCCCTTCCGTCCCTCTTTATAATTTTGTATGGCAGCCCCCATCTTTCCCTCCCTAAAGTTTTGTAAGACAGCCCACTCTCCCTCCCTATAGTTTTGTATGACAAGCCCACCCCTCCCTCCCTTTAGTTCTGTATGAGAGCCCACAACCCACCTCCCTCCATATTGTTTTGTATGACAGCCTACCTCCCTTCCTATAAATATGTATGGCTGCTCCCCTCCCCCTCCCTATAGTATTGTATGACAGGACCACCCCTCTCTTCCTATAGTTTTGTATAACAGTCAACACCCTTCACTCCCTATAATTTTGTATGACAGCCCCTCCCTCCCTATAGTTTTGTTTGACAGTACCCAGCCCTCCCTCCCTATAGTTTTTTATGACAGCCCCCACCCCACCTCTCTGTAGTTTTGTATGACAGCCACCCTCTCCCTCCATGTAGTTTTGTTTGACAGCCCCTCTCCCTCAATATAGTTTTGTATGACAGCATCCCGCTCTCCCTATAGTTCTGTATGACAGCCTCCCTCCCTCCCTATAGTTTTGTATAGCAGCCCCCCTCTCTTCCTATATTTTTGTATGACAGCCCATATCCCTCCCTCACTATAATTTTGTATGACAGCCCCTCCCTCCCTATAGTTTTGTATGACAGTACCCACCCCACCTCTCTATAGTTTTGTATGACAGCCACCCTCTCCCTCTATGTAGTTTTGTATGACAGCCCCTCTCCCTCAATATAGTTTTGTATGACAGCACCCCTCTCTCCCTACAGTTCTGTATGACAGCCCCCCTACCTCCCTATAGTTTTGTATGAGCCCATATCTCTTCCTCTCTATAATTTTGTATGACAGCCCCCTCCCTCCTTATAGATTTGTATGACAGCCCCCAACAGTCAATATAGTTTGCATGACAGCCCCCCTCTCTTCCTAGTTTTGTTTGGCTGCCCCTCTCCCTCCCTAAAGTTTTGTATGACAGCCCCCACTCCTCCCTCCCTATAGGTTTGTATGATAGCCGCCACTCCTCCCTCCCTATAGTTTTGTTTGGCAGCTCCCACCTCTCTATAGTTTTGTATGATAGTCACCCCTCTCCCTCCCTGTAGTTTTGTATAACAGCCCCATCCCTCCCTATAGCTTTGTATGACAGGCCCCCTCCCTTCCTATAGTTTTGTATGACAGCCCCCCTCTCGCTCCCTATAGTTTTGCTTGACATCCCCCTGCCTCCCACCCTATTGTTTTGCTTGACAGCTTCCACCCCTCCTACCCTATTCTTTTGTATGACAGCCCCCCAACACCTCCCTTCCTCCCTATAGTTTTGTATGGCAGCCCACTCATTTACCTGTATTTGTGCTGGCCAGCATCGGTTCTCACTCCTCAGACAGACATGATGTGAAGGCTTCCAGCCTTCTGTCTGATGCACAGTATTGTGGGAACTCACACAGCAAACAGTTTGTTGCTGTCCACTGACTACCAATGCCTTTGAAAGCTGCCACCCCTACCTCCCCGCACCAACATGCATTCTTTGCAAATATATACTCACTCACATTCTTTACTAAGTAAAGCTGGGTACACACTACAGGGTTTTTCTCCAATAATTGGCTCAACCAGCCGACATACGACCGCTCGTTCAAAGTCGGGTCAGTGTGTGTAGTGACACGATGGTTGAAAGTCTGCCCAAATGGATGATTGTCGCCTCATTTTGTTGGCCGTACCGTTAAATATTTTCGTTCCAATCTCGTTTCCGTTGTGTAGTGTGTATAAACTTCTGACCGATCCACGACAATCCTCCAATACTTCCTCGACCTGGGGGGCATGTGTATGTAAATTTGTGATGTCTGTACCAGTCCCACGTGGTGCGGTATCCACACATCACAGGGTTGTGTTTTGTATAGATGTATATTGCACCTGTCTGGCTGCAGACCAGTACACCTGTATAAAGCACGTGTGTTATTACCCTTTGCATCTATGTTGGCAATCTATTCATATTCACCCTTTATAATTTTTAACCTTTATAAACTATTAAAGTTATAAAGTCATATTAACTTTTATTAACTAATATTTGTAAAATACCCTGAATAAACCACACAGTGTTCATGCAGCAGTTTCATTGCAGGAAAAAAAGTACAACATTTTTTACAATATGACAAGTGAAAAAAATAGTATTACACTTTAAAGGTGCTACTGGTTTGTGACAGAACAGGTCTTGATGAAGCTTGGGTTTCTATTCCCTTTCATTTCTTTACCTACGAAACAAGGAAATAAAAAATGTTTACCATTAAACTTCTATATCTGTAATTTATATCCAACGCCAGAAATACTCTCATTTTCTGACCTTGCAAACTGCTCGAGATCAGTTTATGTTTTGGCCCCTGTGGCGCAATTGCAATAATAGCGGGCTTAACCTCCATATATTCTGGAAAACAGGCGCCATTTTGGTTATTATAATGGTACAGGTATGTGACCAAAGCATTTAATTGTCTATACATGTTCACTGAAATACCTTTGTGTCTAACTTCTTTCATATCTTTTTCTTTTTCAATTTTTTCTTGTTCGATAACAGGTGTTACATTAGTGGTATCAGTGGTATCTAAACTGGTCTTCTCACCGTTAATTCTTCGTTCTGACATAAAAAAAAACTGTGTTACAAATTAGGCGTTTACATTGCTTTGTGTGAAACTAGAATGAAATAAAGTCCTTCAAACAGGTACACTACATGTGCTACTGACCTTTTTTAATGTCTCTGTTGTCCTGGTCAAGTACTTTGACCATCATCTCCACCTCTCTTGGGCTCATTAGATTTGCTCTATGCTCTTCTTGAGTATCTCCATCCCAACCTTGACTTTTTCAACATTTTTTGGCCCCTCCAGCACTATCTCTGACTCAGTCTCCATCTCCATAGCTGCAACCCAGACTGACACCTTCTCCTCACCCGCAACCCCCACTGACACCTTCTCCTCAACCGCAACATCCACTGACACTTTCTGCTCACTTACCATCTTCTCATGCTCTTCGGCACCAGACAGGTTCCTCTGTCATTTTATACACTCAGACATAGGCGTTCGTTTCTGCTGTGGACCAATCAGCGATGATGCATTCCATTACATATGAAGGGATTTTATTATTAGGGAATAATCATTGCATTGCACTTTAGCAGTTAAATGTCTTTCTAAATTTTATGTATGGTAATAAACTTCTATTTTATAGGAATGCATGAAGAGACAGTGTTGCCTTCTCGTTTTATGCGGCTTTGGGTATTAACTATAGTGAAAGCTATGCCCCTTTATGCTAATGTCTTTGGTATATCGTTACATGCCCCGCAAATAATGCTTCAGTGTGTACGAAATTAAAATTATTGCTCACGACAACATGGATGTAAAAAGTCGCTAAAGGGACGTCCGCTATTCTCTTTATCGTCTAAAACAAGGCTAGTGTGTATGCAGTCCATGGACCGAGCGATCGGACCATCGATCGCATGTAAAATCGATCGGCATAAAAAGTTGGTGGAAAATTCTGTAGTGTGCACCCAGCATTAGATGCTGTAACTTCAGCTATAATTATAAGAATTCATTATTTGAGCAATTGATCTAGGGAATTTACCCAGTTGCCATTTGTAAGGAACAAATGTTTTCCCATTGTGAACTTAAATCGGCAATTGTCTCACTGTGGTTTTGCTTTGCCTCCCTCTACATTATCGCAGCAAGAATTCATAATAGGTAAATGACATTGCCTGTTTTCAAACTTGCTAACTATGTAAATTTGAATATTTTTCTTGTGCAACCTATGTACAGTTTCATACAAATAATTGCAAATAAGTCAGCAAATACACATGATTGATATCATTGTGTCTAATATGATGTGCTGTCAATTCATAAATGATCCTTGATGTTTCTCCACTCTCCAGAGCGTGCCCATAAAACTAATTTCTTTATTCAAACCAGTAGTCCTCATGACGCCTTTGCCTCTGCTATCACCTCCTCTATTCCACCCAGCGCCACAATATTTGTGCTTTCCCCTCTTGTTTAGAGTGTAAGCTCTCATGAGCAAGTCCTTCTTTCCTTGTGTTCTCCTTCTACTATTGCATTACCCTCTGTACCTCTAGGCCTGCTTCCCTAGCCTTATTTTCGTGAGCCCAGTCCTAATTTGCATTGGACCATCAATCTTACTCTTTCGTAAATAGCTTGATCTAAATTACCAAGTTATCTGAGTGTAATCTGTTAATTAGTAGTTGTCTGATCTTTGTATAACTATGTTTTGTTTAATAATGTATTATGTAATGTATTATGGATTTCTGCTGTCTGTGTATCATATAATACTGCAAATTTCTTGTGCAGTGCTGCACACATTTTGTGGCACCTTATAAATAAATGATAATAATATTTCATTTTAGAATGTAGTGTTTTTGGTATTAAAATTCTAGTACTCCTTTATGATATTAGAGCGGCCCAAAAATTGTTACACAGGCAACACTACTACTTTGTTGGGGAGACTGACCTTATGGTACTATATAATGAAATTTAGATATCCTGTCGCAATGCATGTGTAGATCATAATCCAGGGCTCTTATGGCCACATATTTGACTGCAGCTCTTGTTAAATCAAATTATTAAATCAACTGTGCCCATACATTATACCAGCAATACCCATGCATGCATGATTAAGCAAACACTGTACAAAACATAATTGTACTAGCAATGACTGTGAATGATTATACTATATAAAATTACAGTGGTAATGTCTATACATGATTATACATACAGTGCCTACAGCATACATGATTACAGTGGTGCCTTGTGCTCACCTAATGATGTGTACTTTGTGACGCTATCGGTATCCCTTTGAGAGGTCTGTCTGGAAGTTTTTTTTCGATTGGTACTTGGACTCCTAAGAGGGGGGGGGGGGTGTAATCTATTTTAATCAACAAGTGACTACTGTGGAACCCTAGCATCAGTCAAATCAGTTTCTGCATTTCTACCAGTGCAGGATTTGGAATAGCAACACTGAAGCCTCTAGCATTGAACAACAATGTAGGCAACAATTAAACCATGCTTAGGTACCCTAACATAGGGTACTAGGGTAATATTAGTATTCTAGCTCTGTCTGTAACACAAACACATTTGCCATTCATTATACGTTTTTATTGCTACAATCTCAGACATCTCTACTTCAGAGGGGGCAGAGTGAATGTTTTCCTGGTCACTTATTTTTTATTTCCCATCTTCTGAGTTTGTTTGTTCCTGGCTAAGAATGGATAGTGTGCTTACATGTGGTAACATTAAAATGAGTACATAAATAATTTAAAAAAAATATTTCTACTGATCTGTTGTCATTAGACAATACAACGATAATAAATCTGATGTACATTTGCATTATACTGTAATTTTAATAATTTGACTTGCTTTATATTCACAGCGCACTTCTAGGAGTTAGTCTAATCTTATTGCTTTCTTCCCCTGTTTTGCTACATAGAAATACCCATGAATGTTATCCTCTGTTTTCTTGCTTTATATGTTTTGCAATTGAACCAATTCAACCGCAGTCAGAATTGGCAAATTATATATAAAAATTATATAAATTGCAGTGTTCTATTAGATTTTGCAGTAATGGTAGTCGTTGTTATTGGTTAATTTTTATTTCTCTTTCTCACAAAGTTACTGATGTTTTTATTCTTTGTATAGTGATGCCATGCATGCGTTTCTATTTATTGTATTACATTTTGTTTGTTTTATTTTGTACACTCTTTATTGCTCTCTAATCTTGTGAATAAATGCTTCTTTAAATAAAAAATACATAAAAATAAATATGAAAAATCAATACTATTTAAATTTACCAGATCCAGAGATCCAACATGAAAGTCAACTGGCAACTAGAGACATGATTTCTGAGTTTGATTGTCTCATCTAAATAATTCAATCAGAGCCTGCGCAAAAGGTATCACATATTGCAGCTTTTAGCATTGTTCAGCACAATACCCTCCAAAACAATAAGAGGTGTGGCTGCCTTTTACCCTACAGTATTTCTACTATTTTCTATACTTGCATACAACAGGATGCTACTTTAAGCATTCAAAGAGAAACTGCTTTCTTTTACTTCCTTTAGAGTTAATATCCCTAAAAAATTCCATGCTATTCAGTAAACTTTTTTCACGAAATATCATTAATAAAAACTTGTGATATTATCACCACAGTAGCCTGAGCATAACGCCAAAAAAGAACTGCACACTAAAATACAAAAAAATACCAAAAAAATACCAAGGAACAAAGCTAAAAACAGCTGTAAAGAACAAGAGAACAATAACACAAAGAACAAGCTAGCACTATCGGAGGAAACAACTACAAAAAATCAGTAATCAGCAAAAACAAGTTGTAAGTCAATTCACTTAAGGTTCGTATACTTTATTACAACCGATGGTACTATACAATGTTAATGTCACTTGAAATGACTACGGTATTCTGCAAACTTTTTTTGCAAATATTGTTGACAAGAAAAAATTGTGATATTATCCCCACAGTCATCTTAACATAACAATAAAAAAAAACATTGACTGCTAAAATGTTTGTAAAGGAATATAGCTTAAAACAGATATAGGGTGGAATTCAATTGGCCGCTTTACTGTAAAAAGTAAAGCGGCCTGTGCACTATTACCGTTATTACCGTAATATGTGGAAAGGAGGACATAAATTGACGCCTTACCTTCCAGGAGACCTTTTGTTGTTGGAAGTGTCAAATTAGGTGCCCTACATTTTTTTTGGGTAGAGCCTCTGTGCAAAGCATACAGCCAAAGATATCTGGGGCACCACAGCCCATGTATTCTCAGGGGTCAAATAAGTGTTCGTAAGCATTTAAAAAGATTAATGACCACCAAATTGTGATACCCTCAAGCAGACAATTGAGATTAAATAAAGAGATTATTTTACCTTGGATAAAGCAGTGCCACTTTAAGCATACAAACAAATAGAACCTGCTTCCACTTACTGCCATCATAAATGTCAAGGTTCTATAGATTGCACCCATGCCCCATCATTGCCTGAAAGAAGGTGGAAGATAGCCAACATGAGATTGTAACAATGGTAAAGATTAACATTGGAAGTAAGAGTAGAACTAATCTGTTATTATTTTGTAACTGTTTTACTTTTCATATATCATGAATGGTAATTCTCTTTTTCATATTATAGAAGCCAGAGCCAGTATAGCCACTTTCAAAATTCATCTGATGTATTTGTTTTTGTGTTCTGTCAAGTTTGACATTGTTCAGTTAGGTTGTAATTCTATTTGTATTTGTATAAATATTTGTGTGTCTGTGTTTGCGTCTTTTATCCTGGTGAGGTGGACCCCAAACCCAGCACATAGCTCACAAGAAAGTAAATTATTTTATTTTTGAAAATTGAGGGGCTCATGTAAAGTTGGACACAAACTGTGTTTTCAGCATATAGTAAGCTTTTTTACTTCAGTGCATTCCCAAAACACCCACAAGTTACTTTTGCTGCCATACGTAGACTTGCATCTTGTGCTTATGGCCGTTTGTGACCCCTTATGATTGAAAAGGCAGAATGTGGAAAGGAGGGAGCATGTAAGAGCGTTTTGGACCAAATGCAACTTATGCAGACTGTAACTCAGACGCATATGCACCTATAAGGAGAGGGAAAACTTGTGAATGCTCGATCACTAGTGTAAATTACAAACTAATAGTGATGACGATGCATCTGGCTCAACAAACCCCTGCAAAATGTGTTTATTTTTGGGATTTACGTCTCCATTTTAGAGGGAAATTAACTCCAACTCTAAATGAGGCCCAGGTTGCGTATGTGACAAATGTTTGACAAATGTAAACGTTATCCCGTATTTCTTATTTTCTTTCTTTCCTGCCATTCTCTTTCATAACTAGCTAAGGACACAAAGGACAGAGCCTGGACCCCCAGGCAATTGCTGCAAAACTTTAATTGTGGTTTGTACATAAAATTTTAAGACAAAACTATTTTCCTGATTGCCCCTCTTTCTCTCTCATTCTTTCTCTAGCTTGTGCTCTATCTCTGTTTCTCAATCATCCCTGTCTTCCAACTATTTTCTTCTGTGTTGTTTTCATTTCCATGGATGAACATTATGCAAATGGAACACATTTACCCATGTGTCTTATTAGAAAAACTCTGTTTATTCCTACATGAGATGTCTGAGATGTCTTGGTTGGCTGGTACTTCCATTCAATTCCCTATTGGCTGTCAAATTCAGGTTTGCAAGCATGCATATGCTATAATTGCTAAACCAAAATAAATTCTAGAAAATATTAAAAGGATTTGATAAACATTTCTTTTTGTGATAAAACATCATCTATTTATCACAAGATTAAATAATAAAATTCATGCAATTTACAGTCACATACATTTTTCAAATTAAACCCAGAAATAAGGTATTACTTAAACCCATGACCATCACACATCATTATTTTTTTCCTCGGTACAGAGGTGAAACATAAGTATACATAAAAGTTTTAACAATTTCCTCTGGTAAAATTAGTATATACAATAATATTTACATATTCATATCATAATTAAGCAAAAGGTATTTACAGTTAAACTTAGAAAACAGTTATAGCAGCTAGCTGTTATAGGGTAACTGTATTCAAAAATAGTATTAAATGGTTTTGCCCTATTCTATGTTTAAAATAATGAAGTGAAATAAAAAAGAGATTTACAAAAAAAAAAAAAAATAATGAAGTGAGAATGAAATAATACATTTTTCTAGTAAGTTGTACTACCCAGAATAATATTACAATAATTATTATCATTCTAATATTTTAATTAATGACTACATTTGGTCTTGTTGACTAATAAGAATCTTACGTAGAAGGGAACTTGACAATGCCACTAGCAGTTTCAAGGTGTTCGCCCTGAGCATGAGGAGGTATCACTTACTCCAATAGTTACAGAAATTATGGGACTTACTGAATCAGGAGATTGGAGTATTGCATGTAAGTGAATTTTTCTTTTTTTATTTATCTCACAAATGAGGATACCCACAAGTTTTGGGTGGAGTTAACCATTTATTTCTGTCACAAACATAGCTACTATAGCAATTTTTTGTCTGTACTTTCTATTGTATTACTTGCTAATATGCTAGTACATATTTACTACTCATTTGAATATTTGTTCCAGGAACACTTTTTGATTCACCCTGCAATTATATATTTAAGACAATGCAATACCCCCTATAGAAATCTGGCCTTTCTTAGATTTAACTCTATTGTTAAGTTGTGGAATCACATACATTCTTTTGGATTGACATTCCACTAATATTTGTCTGTGTTTCTCATGGGTTATTTAAAATGTTATAGAGTGTTCTTTTTCAATGGTTTTTTTTTTATCTCTTTTCTCTTATTTTTTTCAAATGTTCTCTGGCTTTTTAGATTAAGTTTTGTAGATCTTTACTATTTTGAGAAGCTTTGATTATGTGTCTGTGGTGTCTGTAAACATAACACTCTTGTTTCTGGCTGAGGAATTCAGAGTATAACTACAGATGTTTATAATGATGGGAAATCAGCTTGTTGTGTAAGTAATATTTGTGTTGGTCAATCCCTTGCCAATTCTAAAGAAGTGAAACCATTATTATTCTTTTTTATCTCCGGTTTCTTAGTGGTGCACCATTTTCTTCACATTCTGGCAGTGGATCAATCTCAAGGTGATGATCTCCTCATACTCTTTGGGTCAATTCTTCAAACCTCCGATTTTCCTTTTTAAAAGTTTGATAAATCTGCCCCTTTTTTGGCATTTGCTTGTGTGCCGGACACACCAACAGGTTTCTTCCTTTCTAATAACAAGGACTGAAAAAAATATGCTTCATTATCTCGAAAAGGTGAGAACAATTATTAAGGAACAGGAAGATGACAGGTTTTCATTGTTTCATACATTAAATTTGTATCTTTCTAAAACTATTATCCATTACAGAAATACAACAAATTGTCTCATTGCCAAAAGAAGGCCTTTGGCTTGATTATTATAACATTATATATAATGGTGTCACCCTGAAATTCTGATGGTGCTAGCAGGTATTACCCAAGACCTGGTTTGCTGTATGAAATATCCTAGGACCTACATCAGCATGTGTTATTGAAATGCTAACCCAAGACTAAAAGTCTAGTAGAAAACCTAGCAAACGCATCCCAAAAAAGGGACTTTGTTTATTTTTACATGTTTGAAGAATGTTAAATATTAGTAAGTGCAATGAATTGTTTTTCAATTGGGCAAAATAAAAGGTAGTGGGCCAGTTCTTCTGGATTTGTCTTCTCTTTCTTGCCTTCCGTCTGAGCTCATGAGAGAAAATTTAAGTATCTGGGAAGCTGGAGAATTGGGAACAAAGGAACAGAAGATTTTGCTTGGCTCAATGTAGATGTAAAAAGGTGTTCCTGATGCCTTGGTGTATCATAAGAAATCCTTGGAACATTTTATGACAAGTGAATGCAATAGTATAGGGGGAGACTAACCTTCTTCTTAATACAATTTAATTGAAATATTATTATTATTATTATTAGTAGTAGTAGTAGTAGTAGTAGTAGTAGTAGTAGTAGTAAGAAGGCAATATACCACTGTGTATATATATATATTTATTTAACTGTGGTATTTCTTCCCTATGTTGAGAGGAGAATTAGGATCAAAACGTTTTAGATTATTATTATACAACATTAAGAAATCACTGAAACTCCACCTGTGACTTAAATAAGTAATTGCTTGTGTTTTTTCTTGGTTGAAGGGGGTTTAAATAAGCATTGTGGGACCCCCTAGTCCTCTTTTCCTCTTATGAATTCACCGATATTGGTGAATAAATTCATCAGGCTACATAAAGAAATTGGAGCAGTTACTATTTTTTCTTTAGACACAGAGAATTGTTAACACTGATTTGCATTTGTCAGTAGCATGTAATGGAGAAACAGAATACAGGCATTGGGGGAGATCTATATCAAAGCTCCAATTATTAATTATGTTTACCCAGAAAACATCCAAATGGTAAAGTATATGTTTCTGCAGTCATTTATTTTCTGGGATTGTGCTGGGCTTGTTCCATAGATTTGGTTTTGTGAGATATTTACATTGAAGTCATAATATTTTTCAGCTGCTTTGTGAGCTGACTGGACTGTTATTACTCCCACAAAAGAATTGTTACACCATTGGGTGCTAAGACTATAACCATCTGGATGAAAGCAGAGGCAGACTTGATGATTTATCAATGATACAGCTACTTCATTAAATATAATGATATCTTGTGGCAATGACTTTCCCATACTATATTCTCCTGGCATGAATTTACTCAATGGCATGCTTATGTAACTCTAGATTTAAGTGTACTTGTAATCCTTTTAAGCATTCTCCATTACTGACACTGTCTTCACAATTTAATTACCATAGGAGAATGCTTAGGTGTTTAAACAAGATCTTTGAGAATTAATGTATGTGTCACAGTGCTGGCAGCTCCCAGGAATGAGCTACTTGCCTGGGGTAGATATCAGAGACATATTACATCTAGCCAAGCCACATAGTACTGAGACAACTGGTCGCAAGGTACAAGCTAAAGACAAAGGATTTTAGAAGGTAGAAATGTGATGGACAAAGCCCAAGTCAAGGTATTGGGGAAGGTAGAATAGCAGGGGATGAAGCAGAGCTTGAAGGATTGGAGAAGGTAGAAGCAAGACTTTCAGGCAAACAAAACAAATTTTTTGAAAGTACAAGTAGAGAAATCTAAAACAAAAATTTTGTTTTAGGTAGAACTGAGGGACATAATGAAGGCTACAAACAGGTGAGATAATTTGTTCTGATTTACTTGACTTTTGTGCAGTAGACCAGGTGAGGAGACTAGCTAGATTGTTATTCTTAGCAGAGTGCGGATTACAGGAATTGAGCGACGATGTTTGTAGCTGTCAATGTGAATAGTTTTCTGACAGTAGTTATCCGGAGCTAATGTTGTGAATCCTCATAGTTTGTTCTTACCTATATAATTGTTGCATTTAACATTATGCAATTGTTTCTAGCCTAAGCATAACTCTTGGGATATAACTAAGTATTGAGCGTATGTACTATACATGGGCTCTTGAATCAACAAGTGCTCAGATTGGTAACATTGGAAATGCTTTTATGATAAAAGTTTTATCTATATCTTATTTTTGTTGCTCTGGTTTGTATTTCATGGTATATAATGATGTAATAAAGTTTTAATGAATGTGTAACATTTTCAGTGTTATTTACATTTTGTCTTGGAGATACTATGGTTTTAGAGTTTCCTTTGAGGAATTTGATTTATTTATCATTTCTATACTGTTATTGAACTTTGCTCTCTCGTTTCCCCACTTTACCTTCAGTTTTATAATAGCAATTATAATAATAATAATAATCATCATCATCATCATTTAATTTCATTAATCTCTTATTACAAGATAAAATCTTTTTGCACTGCTCCAAGAGGCTAGATGCACCTATTCCATATTTTGCAAGAATCTTCTGCTCCTTCTGTAAATTGTGGCGCCTCTATAACTTAAGCAATTTGGTGAAAATCTAGGTGAATCTGTGTAATTTGATGCCCATGACACTACAAAAGAGGATTTTGTGCTGCACCTCAGACATTCTGTATTGCACTTAATCATTTAGTGGTTTGTAAATGGCTCTATTGATTTAATCCATTTTATATATATATATATATATATATTAACATAAGCGCTGGGAAAGCGACTAAAGGCAGATATGTATCTCGCAGGCTTCTGTTTTGTACAATTTAAAACCCCAGGGAGATTATTGTGCATGGGAAAATGTTCTCAAAGTTGATTTTTCAGACTTAAAAACTGGTAAGGGTCCCTGAGGTATAAATGGAGAGAGAAGGATGGGCTCCATTTATAAGGCCCATTTAAGGATTTATAGCCAGCTAGCAAGTTGCTGGTAATCAGTAGTTGCACCTGCAAGGTGCTGAAAAAAAGCTGCAAGGCAACTCAATCAGTCTTTCACAATCTAGGGAGTAGTTGGATGCTACTGAGAAACATTGCAATTTATGAGCAGTAAGTGCTGTTGTTTTGTATGTGTTTGTGGGACACTAGGCCCTTCACTTCAGAAGTGAAGGGCCTAGTGTCCAGTGAATTAGTTAGAAGTCTGACAGGCTAGGCCCTTTGTTTATATTTTGTTTATTTTTATCATGGTGAATGAAACTAGCTATGACTAGATGAACTAAAAACAATTGCCTAGTTGAACTCAGCTGAACTGAGATGGTATTCCTGAAGATATTTAAGACAACCGTGTTGTTGGTGTGATGATACTCCTCTGTACAACTCTGTAATTACCAATTGTTATTTAGACATTTTATCTGTTTTTATTTTATTTTTTTATTTTTTTATTAAATCAAGAAGATGATTGTGAGAGAGGTAGGGTACAAAGTTGATCTACAGTAAAGTGCTTCTGTCTGTAATTGTCATTTGCAGGAATACATTTTTTTAAAGAGTGCATTTTTAAGGTAATTCCTTGTTGTGCTGAGGATCTCTTGACTATTTTAATTCTGCTAAAGAACTTGAATTTTGCACCAGCTTGGAATTGGCAGAGATTGGATCTCTGTCTATACTTTTATTTAGAGATGCTCAGGCTCAGTTCCCCGAGAACCGAACACACCCGAACGTAGCAGATCCGAGTACCGAACCAGCCGGCTCGGTACTTTCTCGATCCTTTGGAATTGAAAATGAGAAAAAACATCATTGTTATGTCATCGGATCTTGCGAGTTTTGGATTCTATAAGTACCGCCCTTCACGGCGATCCAGCACCATTTCACAGAGGGACACAGAAAGGGTAGCACAGTTCTTGGCAGTCTCTAGTGCAGTTGGGCAGCATCATAGGTAGAAAACAAAGAGGAGGGGTAGCAGTGTTCTTGAAAGTCTCCAGTGACATTCAGGAGGTCACCATTGCTCCAGTGCTAATTGTCATTGCTGAAATAGAAATAATAGGGCTGGCAAGCTTGGTCTTCTAAATTTGCAGTCACATTGTACTGTGTTATATAGCTAACAAGCAAACAGGAGAGCTTTTGTAACAGATTCTGGATACTATATTACTAATCTTGATTAGCGCTGACTTACCTGAGGTGCGGAGTCTAACGATCTCCCCGGTGTTCACCAAGAACCGCCGCAAGGCGGGGTGGGCTTTTCTGCCAGGAGTCGCAGGTCGCGGTCCCCAGGTTCGCCCCAAGATGTAGTACAGCGGAGTGAAGCGGAGGTAGCGGAGTCAAACAAGCTGGTTCGGTACACAGGAATGGAGTCAGGCAGAATCAGAAGGCAATTCGGAGTCAACAAGCCAGGTTCGGTACACGGGTCACAAGAATAGGAGAATGGTCAGCAAGCCGGGTCGGTACACAGGGATAGGAGAACCAGGGAAGTCAAATAGGCAGAGATCAGCACACAGGTAGACACTGGAAACTGGAAGACACTGCAATCCACAAAGAACAGGAGCCAGGAACAGGTAAGTGTTGCTCTGACACTCAGCGAGTGCCAGAGTGAGGTTTTTATGCTGAAGGGGATTCAAAATCCCCGCCTCTGAGATGTGGTCATGTGACCGCCTCCGGGTGCGGTCACGTGGTCCTGAATGCGGAAGTACGGCTTCCGGACGGAGCGGCGGGGATCAGGTAAGTTCGTTACAGCTTTATTGCTCCATTGCTAATTGTCATTGCTGAAATAGAAATAATTGGACTGGCAGTCTTGGTCTTAATCTGCAGTCAAATTGTACAGTGTTATATAGGTAACACACAAAGAGGAGAGATCTATTTCTCCATTGCTAATTGTCATTGCTGAAAAACAAATAATAGGGGTGGCTGTGTTGTTCTTAATCTGCAGTCACATTGTACTGTGTTATCAAAATGGATTCACAGCAGTACACAGAAGACCAGGAGCACCAAGTAGTTGCTGGCACCAGTCATGATATATCATTACTATCATTATGATAGTAATCCCTCTATTCATCTGCTAAAGTCTATGTTAAAGTGCATAGTGTTTTTAAACCAGGGAAACAAAAATGTAAAAAAACACCATTTATCTTGGTCAAGAAAAAAAGACCTGTAATCCTGGCAAAGGTATCAGCAGAACAAAATAAAACTGCCAACATGCCATTCTACACATGCAGTGGCAAGAAAAGAATGAGGCCTTCGCCTTTCTCTAGGAGTGCTTGTTCTGCAATTGTCACTGAGGGATCTTCTTGTAAGGTCAGTCATGACCAAGCAAGACATTGTCATTCGGACTCCAAAAGTGGTGTCCAAATACTTTTACAGAGCTGGAAGAAAACAGTAAGACATTAGAGAAAAATGTATGTTTAGATTCAGAAATGATACAAATCCTTGAGGAGAGTATATCCACGAATGCTATGAGTAATTCTGACTTTTCTGATAGTGTACCCATAAAGAAGGCCCTTTTCAGCATTTCTGCAGATGTGTGCATGAACAGCCCAAGTGTAGCCTGTGATACACGAATTGAGGATGCCACTTTGGAATTGCAACAGGATGAGGGGGATATTTGTGTAGCTGACAAGGGCGCTAATGAGGATGTTGATGAAGATGATGTTGTTTGTGTAAGTCCTGCACCAGTGGAACCAATTCTTGCATGTCATAGGAAGAAGGCCATTGTCATGCCTGGGCATAAGACCAAAAGAGCCACCTCTTATTTGTGGAATTATTTTTACCCAAATTTGTAGCGTTTGTAAAGCCACAGACCAAATAGAAGACCACTAGTAGTTTACAACAATTGACTGCTAATGCTTTGCAAAAGGAAGCAAGTATGAAAGCTGTCATCCAGTCACAAAGCGGATCACAGACGCCATGGCGACTATGCTAGTATCAGATCTGTGTCCAATAACCACTTTTAATGCAGCTGGTTTTAGACAGTTACTTGAGGTCTTCTGTCCCCATTACCAAATTCCATAATGACACCATTTTACTAAAAAATCTATTCCTCAACTCTACAAGAAGGTTTGTAAAAATTTAATTATTGGGCTACAAAATGTGATTCTACCCACTGTACACTTAACAACAGATATGTGGACAAGCGAAATTGGGCAAACTAAAGATTATATGACGATGACAGCCCACTGGGTTGGTGAGTCGCCTTCACCAGCAGGAACAGTAGCAGCATGCACCTAAGTACATCCCATTTTTCAGAGGCAGGCTACTCTGTGTATCTCCGGCTTTACTAAGAGGCATACAGCTGACAATCTGTTACAAAAACTAAGGGATGTCATTGCAACATGGCTTATCCTGCTTGAACTCTCCTTAGGATATGTAATTTCTGATAATGCCATCAATATTGTGAGAGCATTACAGCTTGGAGAATTCAGTTACATTCTCTGTTTAGCTCACATAATAAACTTGGTGGTGCAAAAAATGACAGGGACATGTAGAAGATGCTGTCTGTGGCCCATAAAATTTTTAGACATTTCCAGAAATCAGCAACAGCATGTAGGAGATTACAGCAGCTACAAGAGCAATTTAATTTGCCCTGCCACCAACTGAATCAAGAGGTGGTGACAAGGTGGAATTCCACTCTACATATGCTTCTGTGGATGGAGGAACAGCAAAAAGTCATCCACGTTTACTCCACAAGCCATGACATTGGAAAAGTAGGGGAATGTACTTTAGTCAAGTGCAGTGGAGAATACACTCCATGCTGTGCAAGGTGCTGAAACCATTCGAAGTAGTCACCTGTGAAGTGAGTTCAGACACTTCTAGCTTGAGTCAAGTGATTCCCTTAATTAGACTTTTGGAAAAGCAGCTTAAGAAACTGAAGGAGGAGATTAAACAAAGCAATTACACTAAGTATGTCGGACTTGTAGATCAATTACTTTATTTGCTTCGCCAGGATCCAAGATTTCCAAAAATCTTGAAATCGAATCACTACATTTTGGCAACTGTGCTTGATCCTAGGTTTAAGAGCTATGTCTTCTCTTTGTTTTCAACTGACCCAGATCTGAAGAGATGCAAGGAGCTCCTGGCGAGCAAGATGACAGCTCAAGTGTTACGTGACAGGAGAGCATCTCCTCCTTCAGTTTCTCAGTCAACTGCTGCTAGGAAAAATCTTAGTTTTCCCAAGAGCCCAGGTATGATGCAGATACAACATTTTGACATCTGGTCTGGTCTAAAAGAATTGACTAAAAAACGTGACACCTCTACCGTAACTCCACCTGATCCTACTATCAACATCCAAAGTCTGGTGGAGGATTATTTTAACGGCACCTTAGAAATAGACACATCAGACAGTCCGTTTACATACTGGGAAGGAAAAAAAGGGAATTTGGAGACCCATTTACCAACTCGCTTTGCACTGCTTAAGCTGCCCGCCTTCCAGTGTGTACTCGGAAAGAGTTTTCAGCACAGCCGGGAACCTTGTCAGCGATCGGCGTAGGAGGCTACTTCCTCAAAATGTGAAAAAGATGATGTTCATAAAAATGAACTTCAATTTCAGCGAGGAAGGTCTTTCCTGCCAATTACATCAAAGTACTGAGACTTCTGTAATGGTGAATTCCAGCGGTGATGAATTAATAATGTGTGAGGATGATGTACAAACTGATGAGGGTGAGGATGAGGCTGAGGATGATGACAACAGCATCTTGCCACAGTAGAGTGGCTTAAGGCCATTGTTAGCTTGTTTTGTGGGGTCCCAAACAAACCAAGCACATCAGCCTCAAAAGTGCCACACCTTTTCGCTGAAGTGCTTGGTTTATTAGAGTGTGCATAATCTTTTTTACGATCCAACATAAGGGTGGGTGGGAGGGCACAAGGTCAATTCCATCTTGCACCACTTTTCCTTTCAGCTACCGGTGTGCCAATGTTACCTACATGTGCTATATACTGTTGTGTGCTTTGCAAAAATCTTAGACACCCATTGATGATGCAGATGACTCAGCACAACATTTTGACATCTGTTATTGTCTACTGTAAAAAGAATTGACCAGAATTAGGGACACCTCTGCTATAACTCCACTTGATACTACTATCAACTATCAACATCCAAAGAATGGTGGAGGATTATTTTTAATTTTTTTGAACGGTATAAAGACAACAGTTTTATTAACAAAGAACAACGTTGCTTGCAAAAGTAATGTAAGCATGATATCTAAATAGACGTGTATATGAATTACCTTCCACTTTGCTGCTGTTTCATCAGTATTGCTCAAAGTGTTTGTAATATGCACTTTACATCAAAAGTACCTAACTATATTATAATTTTTTGGGAATTGGGGCTGATTCGAAGCTCAGCGATGAACATGCTTCGTGCTGTGAATTACAATGGCTCTGTTTAGTGCATTGTCTGGCACCCTGGAATGGTCTGGATCTGATAAAAGCAGGCAACCCGGGGGGGGGGGTCAGTGCTCGTCGCCATGTATTAACTGTAGAATCACCACAGTTATCCAAGGAATGGGTGGAGCGATCAAATGAACCATAACTGATTTCATGATCCAAGGACAATTCCATCTTGCATCACTTTTCTTTTCTGCCACTGCTGTGTGCCAATGTTTCATAGATGTGCTATGACCTGCCGTGTGTTTGTGTTGTTGCTCTGTCACTTACCAGATCGCTGCAGTCTTTGTTTGAAAGTGTATGAAAATAATATTGGGACCTGTGAGGTGGTCAAAATTGACTGCAAATGACTTGAAATTAGTGTTACTGAGGTTAATAATAATGTAAGGGGAAAGAAAAGCAAAAATAATAGGGATTTTAGAAAAAAATAGGGATCCAATAGCAAAACCAAAACACGCAATAGCGGTTTTTGGCAAAACCAAAACCAAAACAGGAAGTTAATCCAGATCCAAAACCAAAACCAGAACACAGGGGTCAGTGAACATCTCTACTTTTAATAGATGCTACTTGCACCTTCCAGCTGCACTTCTAATGGTTTAAGCCATAAATTTAGCTAAAACAAGGAATATTTATTCAATGAAAAGGGGCAGTTCTAAATGGCAAGCAGCTGTACTTTTGATGTGATGTTTACACTTTTGCTCAGTAAATGTTTTCAGACTTCCACACCAAGGCGTACTTATTGTTGGCAGAGATGTCTTCTGAAACCAGATAATAGTTGCACACTTTGATTTGTGATGGGTGCACCAATGAAGTATGGATGCAAAAACATGCTGTTTGCACTACACATTGAGTACATTTTATAAATGATCTCTTTGACATATAAAAATCAGACCTCAATTGAATAGGATAATTGTAGTTTGAAAATTAATTTCTCGTTATAAGAATTTTTTTATGAGACTGTAGCTATTTGTTTTATGCTAAAAAAAAATCTTGTTTTTTTCATATACTTGGTGTAATGTAGTCTTTTCCCAAAATCGGCTCGGAGTAGAGGGCAATGATGCAAAAGACAAATTACACTTGAACTTTTACATGGAAGTTCAAATGGAATCAAGGCTTAAAGATTTTCTGTCATGAATGTTATTTTTGTCGTAACTGCTGTCATCTTAACTCAGTATACACATGTAGTATTACATAATTACTTTTAAAAATAACGTTTGCCTTCAAACCTGTCCTGCTAACCATATTCTAATGAGATAAAGTACAGAGATTATTATCACATCTAATTAGCCAAGCTTGATTAATTGAAAAAAGGAACTCAATTTTCTTTAGAATAATTTTCATCCCATTAAGATACATATTTCCATGTGTTTTTGATCAGTGATGCCAGTGATGTCAATTAGTTGAAAATCAACAGAGACCTTTAAACAATGCAATTGTCCATTGCACAATCGGGATATTAAGGCTTTACTAATTTTGAAAGTTACATGTGTCAAACAATGAACATACTACATTAAATAAATATTTTCATGGGATATTCTGTTTAAAAAGTAGTCTGTATTAAGTACTGGATATTTCCATTCTCCAAGGTTTTCTGAGCATGATAGTCAGGGGCAGGGGGACAGGGGGCTGAAGGGCATCTGCCCCCCGGGCGGGTCCCATAGTGGGCTACCTGCATTCTTTTTCCCTTTAAAATTTTCCTAATAGGCTGCTAAGTCAAGTCTTGCCCCCCAGGCTAATCCTGGGGGCAAGACTCCTGGATGTCCCTATTCCTGTGTACTAAGGGACCACTGTGGTTTACTCATAAGCACTGTTCTTGATCTTCCATGGTCTTCCAACAGCACCCCTGTGGTATTTGAGCATCTCCTGATTCATGTGAGATAAGGCACTGGTAGTGGTGGATGTCATCCAAACCATGGGAGTTTTGGGCATAGAATTACTATTTTGGGTAAAGCGTTAAATGGGTTTAAAATAGATATATTCATTTATTTTAGCAAATCATAATTTCCTTCTCCAAAAGAAAAAAGGTAGAACAAATAGCCCAAAGCTGTATAATAATATATACACTTGTGTTTACTGAACATTTAAATATACATTAAAAGAAAACACTTAATCTTAAACTAAGTATATTTGAATTCAATTGCATTAATATGTAGTTTCTCAAGTAAGCTCATATTTTTAGTCTGCTTGAGAAAATTCTGTGGGAAGAAAATTTGAAAAATATAGCATTCCCTTATACTAATAGACTATGTGAAACTTGCATGTATATCTTCCATACAGAGAAAATAAAAATAACCATTAGCCAGCAGGAATATAGTATATTTTCTTGTGCCTCCTCAAATACGGTTTATGGGAGCATTCTGTTTTGGGGACACAAATATACATTATCACAATCTGTGCAGGGGTGTCTGAAAGCATAACCAGACAAACAAACAAACAAACAGACCAATGATTTTTATATATAAGATCATCCTTCTGTATGACATACTTGTAGATTTTATTTTAAATTTATACTTTCAGTTAAAAAATGTAATTGTCACGAGATTTGTTGCTTTGTCGCGTTGTTGTTATGTCATGTTCTTGCAAGATTTTGTTTCAACAGTTAAACAATTGTTTACAACCAAAAAATGCTGCTTTCAATATTTGTCACTCTGTCACTTTGTCGCATTGTTGCTGTGTGGTCTCTTAGTTTACTTTTTTATACTAAATAACTATGTAAGATTTGGCTTTACCTTGAGAGCTGTGGAAGATATTTGTCAATAAACGAACAAAGAAAAAAACTGACAAACTTCTTCTTTTATACATATAATTAAATGAGTTATAATCAACTTTGTACCATCATATTGAAAAAAATAATAATCAATAAATCTATGTCATTTAGTTCATTATAATTTATTATGTGAAAATGTATCTGGTTACACTTGTATATTTATATTACACTAGCTGAAGTACCTGGTTTAAATCAGCAAGTTATTAAGTATTCAATGTGTTGAATGTAGCTTTCAACATTTTAAAAATAATTAGCAGCTAAGATGTCATCCAAATCCATCCAGTGAAAGGCCCAGAACTGGCTCCCTGTGTCAAAGTTCTACCCAGCAAACACCAACAGAAGGTCCAACCGAGACCAAAACAACTTCGTTGGGCATTCCAGACCAATTGCCACCCCTCTGTGAAGTTTTCATCCAAATCCATCCAGTGGAAGACTCAGAACAGGCTCTCCAGTTCTCCAAAGTTCTGCCGAATATACAGCAATGAGTGGTCCGACCAGGACCCTAAACCCCCTAAAACCTGTCCAGGATCCAACTGGACCACCTCGCATTGGTTGCATCCTAATCTGTGCAGGGGTGTCCGAATGCATAGCCAAACAGACAACCAAACAAATAGACCAATGAATTTTATAAAGATCATCCTTCTGTATGGTATACTTATAGATTTTATTTAAAAGTTACACTTTCACTTAAAAAATGCAATTGTCATGAGATTTGTTGCTTTGTTGCATTGTCTTTATGTCATGTTGTCGCAAGGTTTTCTTCCAGAGGTCAAACAATTGTATACAGCCAAAAAATGCTATTTTTAATATTTGTTGCTCTGTTGCTTTGTCGCATAGTAGCATTGTTGCTATGTGGTCTAATAGCTTATTTTTTTATACTAAATAACTATGTAAGATTTGGCAGCTTTAGCTTGAAAGCTGTGGAAGATATTCGCAAACAAAAAAACAAGGAAACAAACTTCTTCTTTTATATATATATATATATATATATATATATATATATATATATATATATATACAGTGCATCCGGAAAGTATTCACAGCGCTTCACTTTTTCCAAATTTTGTTATGTTATAACCTTATTCCAGAATGGAATAAATTCATTTTTTCCTTCAAAACTCTACACACAATACCCCATAATGACAAAGTGAAAAAAGTTTTTTTGAGATTTTTGCAAATTTATTAAAAATAAAAAAACTAAGAAATCACACGTACATAAGTATTCACAGCCTTTGCTCAATACTTTGTTGATGTACCTTTGGCAGCAATTATAGTCTCAAGTCTTTTTGAATATGATGTCACAAGCTTGGCACACCTATCTTTGGGCAGTTTCGCCCATTCCTCTTTGCAGCACCTCTCAAGCTCCATCAGGTTGGATGGGAAGCATCGGCACACAGTCATTTTCAGATCTCTCCAGAGATGTTCAAACGGATTGAAGTCTAGGCTCTGGCTGGGCCACTCAAGAACATTCACAGAGTTGTCCTGAAGCCACTCCTTTGATATCTTGGCTGTGTACTTAGGGTCATTGTCCTGCTGAAAGTCGCCCCAGTCTGAGGTCAAGAGCGATCTGGAGCAGGTTTTCATCCATGATGTCTCTGTACATTGCTGCACTCATCTTTTCCTCTATCCTGACCAGTCTCTCAGTTCCTGCCGCTGAAATGATGCATGATGAAGCATGATGCTGCCACCACCATGCTTCACTGTAGGGATGGTCTTGGCCTGGTGATGACCGGTTTGGTTCCCTCCAAACATGACGCCTGACATTCACGCCAAAAAGTTCAATCTTTGTCTCATCAGACCAGAGAATTTTGTTTCTCATGATCTGAGAGTCCTGCAGGTGCATTTTGGCAAACTTCATGAGGCCTGCCATGTGCTTTTTACTAAGTAGTGGCTTTCGTCAGGCCACTCTACCATACAGGCCTGATTGGTGGATTGCTGCAGAGATGGTTGTCCTTCTGGAAGGTTCTCCTCTCTCCAGAGAAGAATGCTGTAGCTCTGATAGAGTGACCATCGGGTTCTTGGTCACCTCCCTGACTAGGGCCCTTCTCCCCCGATTGCTCAATTTAGACGGCCTGCCAGCTCTAGGAAGAGTCTTGGTGGTTCTGAACTTCTTCCATTTATGGATGATGGAGGCTACTGTGCTTATTGGGGCCTTCAAAGAAGCAGATATTTTTCTGTACCCTTCCCCAGATTTGTTCCTCGAGACAATCCTGTCTCGGATGTCTACAGACAATTCCTTTGAATTCATGCTTGGTTTGTGCTCTGACATGCACTGTCAAGTGTGGGACCTTATATAGACAGGTGTGTGTCTTTGCAAATCATGTCCAATCAATTGAATTTACCACAGGTGGAACATCTCAAGGATGATCGGTGGAATCAGGATGCACCTGAGCTCAATTTTGAGCTTCATGGCAAAGGCTGTGAATACTTATGTACATGTGATTTCTTAGTTTTTTATTTTTAATAAATTTGCAAAAATCTCCCAAAAACTTTTTTTCACATTGTCATTATGGGGTATTATGGGGTATTGTGTGTAGAATTTTGATGGAAAAAAAGAATTTATTTCATTTTGGAATAAGGCTGTAACATTACAAAATATAGAAAAAGTGAAGCGCTGTGAATACTTTCCGGATGCACTGTAGATAGATAAATGACAAATTGTAATAATAAAATTATAACTTAGAATAAAAACAATACATCTGACAGCATTGGGGCATTGTATATTATAACAAAAGGAGTCCAGTTAATTCGGAGTAGTTTCTGGCAGGCTGGAACTACCAAAGCCAATAATAAATTTTCTAATTGCTATTATATAGCTGATGGTGTATAATGACAGAATAGTGTAGCTATCTCTTTGTTCTAGAAAATGTTTATTTCTTGTATCTGCTTAGTAGCTACAGTTTTTTTGTTTTCATTGTACTGTACAAACAATAGATAGCTGTGTTATTAATTAGCTGATGATATTGTTTTTATTTCAGAGTGTCTGAAGGGATCTCTTTGATTGAGGCCTAATTTCTGTGCAATGTTTTTGTAGAGAAACAGAGTTCCTGCACTCACATGGGAAAAGAAAACGTCAAGTTGAATTTTTTTACCAGTTTTATCTATTTGGAATTTGTCATTGACTGTGGGCCCATACTCTATTTCAAAGTTTAAAACAAAAGAAAATGTATTTTCATGTTAGTGAAAACCTTCAATAAGTCTGAAATCAACTCTACTTATGAAAGGGGCATATATAATATACCTATTATAATTAGTGTACCATTAGCTATACACACTATGGTTATCTTCAGTATTGTCTAACATTAGAATAACAAAGATAAGGATATTTTTTAATGCTATTACAAGAGTGCACCTACCTGTTCTCATGCCTTATTCATCTTTCTGAAAAAAATCTCGGCTGCATGAGAGTCCAGGGAAATTAGCTTTTCAATGAATGGGAAGTATAACGTGTTTTTCTAATTTCTTATAAACTTAATGTTCATCTCACTGGACTTTTTTATGGCTGTGATTGGCATCAAACAGGTGAGTAGTATTAGTTTAGCACCTGTGGGTATCAGTGTGTAGGGACAGGTTGGCCATAAGTCGCACCTGGGATTTTAGGGCTGCCAAAGGCATATTTTCAAACTTTTTTTCACAAAAAATAAAAATGTCTGAACATGGCTTTCAGAAACTTACGGGCTCTGGTCTGGTCTGGTGCCCCATTAAGCCTGAGGCACACACCTCAGGCTTAATGGGGCCCCACTTATGCTGTGCTTCCTGCTGATGGGTACTCCCCTGGGAATAACCAATTTATTGTATGTACTGCTCTTTCGATTAGCAATCTATTGCTATCTTCCCCTACTCTCTTTGTTATAGTTTTCAGCACATGTGGCTGATGCAGAGACCACACAGGAGGCAGACATAGAAGTCTGACTCCCACGGCATTCAAGACTTGGCATCAGGGCCACCATCAGAAATTGTGGGGCCCAGTACAATAAAGCAGGCAGGCAGGCAGGGACAAGCAGGCAGGCAGGCCCGCCGTCCCGATGACCCCCCCCCCATGAACCAGGGCCATATTTCCGACTGGGTACGATGGGCAGGTGCCTGGTGCAAAGCAATGAAAAAAAAGTCCTGTGGAAAAAAAAACCAACTAACCTTTTGTGGTCACAATCCGGCTCCCTCCCTGGTCCCCTCCTCCATGAAGGGGGCCAGACTTAGGCGATTGAAAGGTAAGTTAAGGGGGGACCTAATATATATATATATATATATATATATATATATATATATATATATATATTAGTATTAGGGGAGAGAGAGGGAGAGAGACACTTCTGGTCTTACCTCCCGCAGTGGAACGCATATGCAAATGCCGAACTTTCAACAGGAAGTTTGGCATTTGGAACTTTCTGTTGGTGGAACGCATATGTGTTCCACCAACAGGAAGTTCGGCATTTGGAACTTCCTGTTGGTGGAACGCACACATTCCACTGCGGAAGTTAAGGCTAAAGGTACAGTCATTCAGCCCTGGTGTCTTCGCTGCTGTCTTCAGTCTGGCTGTCACAGTGACAGCCAGGCTGCAGATTGAGTGCCCCCTGGTATGAGTGTGCCGCCGGGCCCCCTGGTGAGCCCGGGCCCGGTACAAGGGTAACCCCTGTACCCCCCTGATGGCGGCCCTGCTTGGCAAGTGTGTAAGTAGAATGGTATTGATGTTAGGTGGGGGTTGGAGGGATATTAATATCTTGTGGTGTACAAGTGGGATACTAATGTTACATGGGTGTTCTTTATTAAATGTAGGGACTATCATCACAATGTGTGCTTCGTAATTGCTAATAATATAGGGATGAAGCTAATAGTGCAATGTGGGATGCCAGTAGTAACTGTAGGGACTATTATTAGAGAAAATATAGGAAATATCTGTGCTCAGGAATAGTTAATATGTGGAATTTGGTGTCAACGTAAGAGCAGCATGATTCTAGATGTTTCCTCCCTCTTTTCAACATTAAAGAGCAGAATCAATCAAGAGCTATAATCACCATTGTGGTTTGCTTTGTAGGGATAAATAATTTAAGAAACAATTGAAAAAAAACAACAAATAAAATTAGTAGTATATGTATCAGCCCAAATTGTTCATTTAACAATAAACACTGTATCAATATAGCATAAATACAACAGTCACAAAGTAACTACTTGGGAAAATAACATTTAATTTCTGAGTCTTAAGATGTAGCCAAGTAGAGTAAATCTATTGTAAAATGATTCTAATCAGAGAATAATCAAATCGTATTATTCAAATCATCCAAACAGTCTGTTAAGTGTGATCTTGTGGCTAAGAATGTCCACTGCATAACTTTACTTTCAGTCATCATTGCTTTGCTGAATCGTTACATGTAAAAACAGAGCAATTAAACAATGGACAATAGTGAAGTACCTTGATCAGTATGGTATAAGAAGGTGCAAGTTGCACTCATGTTTAGTCAATTGTAGTGAGCTTTGAATTGAATCAGAATGGGTGAGCGTATTAGAAATATCGAGAGAGGATTTGGACAACAATCCTTGTTCCACCATTTCAAAGAATTCCACAACGACCCTACAGGCATACATTTTCTGGCAATACCAAAAAGTAAAAAAGGATTTAGAGATGGGGCAATTTTATAAAAAGGATCTACACAATAGAAAGTGAATTGATATATCGTTCATCCTTACCCAATAAGATCTTATTGTAGATTATGAGGCATAAACATTGGTAAAATAACCCATTATGCCCACTCAGCTACCATTAGCCTTCTAATATGGATGAAACCACTGGAAAATATATACCTCTGTTACACTGCATAGTTTTTCCTCTGACTCCACAATATGCCCCACACATTCACCTTTTAGGTCAAGTTCCACATGTCAACTTCTAGCCATCAGCACTAGATTATTGAGATCAAACTACTACCATTACCCAACAGTTTTACAGATTATTAGTTAAAGTTGATTTTTGACCATTGTTAACTTTAATAAACTTGAACATACTCAATTTATTGCCCAAACGTTTAGGGCACCAGTCAGATTATCAGATGGGGCATGGCCTGTGACTATTAATTAGATGTTTGTCATTTAAAATATTCTACTTAGTGTAACAAAGGGAGACATTTAGCTGGCAATCTGGGTTGATACACTTACTATTCAGTCTGTTTGATTAAGTTTATCAAATGTTTTTAAAATTATTTTTCATTACACAGCATGCCACAATGGGTATTGTAACGTTTGATGGAATGAGTTCTTTAATAATTTATTAGTACTGTTTGTTAAATTTGAATTGTGAGGATACCACCCTTAGCTGGGATGGCAGTTACCCTGTGTGATGCAACTCACTCGGGTAGACTAGAATATATACAAAAAAAGGCTTTATTACAACAGCACAACACCACAAGACGTTCACAAGATACAGGGTAAATGGTAGCATGTATCCTCCAGCAGCCTCTTGCAGTCAGCACACCAAAATAATAATTTCAGTCTCTTTCATAGTCTTATCCTCCCGTAATATTACCACTACTGATTAGCTAAACAGTTACGGTGTCACCCAGCCTGGGTTATTGGTTCACACAGACCCTGTCCTGGAAGGGTTTCCTCCAGCGGCACCACGTTGCCTGCCCAGAGTCCTTTTTGATGATGTCTTGTACACCAGAATCCTCCAAGCTAGATTAGCTCTCCTGGCATTCTGCTCTTCCTATATTCTTGGCTGTATACACAGGGAGTAAGTTCAAATGCCTCACTCCTCCCCCTTACAACAGCGGTCTATCAGCGGACACTTTTACTGTTAGACATACTGTCTCTGTTACCTTGATTATACAATGGGAGGGCTGGACTCTATTCGCTGTTTGACTGAATACACTAAACAAAGTGTTACAATATAACATCAAGGAATGACACGCTTGCATGAAACAACAAGACATTTGACACATTGTATCTGCCACATCACACAATCTGAGTCTGTGATACATTTTGACACAATAACATTTATTATTATTATTATTGATTCATGTTAATACATTTCCCAATGCTATTTCAGCCAGTATATTACTGTGGAGGCACATAACAATGGACATTTGAGACAAATCTAATTACATTAGCTAACACATGCAAAATTACTTCTGTCGTCCTATTATTTTCACACAGTATGGCAATATTCTTTATATTTCTAATACATACAATATTGCAGGTAATAGCAAGGGCAAAATGTACCTAATAGCATGAAGTAATAATACACATAATACACTGCTCTGGTGTTCTCAGTCCAGTTTCTTGACATGAATGTTATTAATTTAAAGTTGGCACTGGTTGGGGATACATAAGCCTTAAACATAATGTCTATTAATTTAGTGCCTGAGCTAGTTGGGGGTAAGGAGGCTTAATTATTAAACATGAGTGTTATTGATTTCATGTTGGGCTGGTTGGGGGAAAGGCCTATTTATTAAATGTGAATACTATGAATTGAAAAATGGGGCTTGTTGGGGGAAGGAGGCCTAATTATTACATGGCAATCTATTAATATAATGTTTTGGCTGACTGGGAGAAGTAGGCCTTATTTTTAAATGTAAATGCTATTAACTTAATGTCGGAGCTGGTTGGGGGAAAGATACTTCATTATTAAATATGAGTGCTATTTATTTAATGTCGAAGCTGGTATGTGGGAAGCAAGTCTAGAGTGTTCAGTCTTTGCTCGGTTTTCCAGGAGGTGAAAAGTATCTATCTTTTTTTCCAATCAGGACCCCAGCATTTTCAAGATCCATCCAAGTAGCAACTGAACTTAAGCCACCAGCAGTAGCATTTAGTCAAAGCTACATGAGCAAATAGGACAGTCTGACAACTGTCTCAATCATGGTGGCACAGTACTGAATTTGGAGTGATAATCTGCCACTGTCGGGACTTTGTCATGAATTCTTGAATGTAGAGACAGTAAGGACATATTTCCCATTGCTCTGTCTGTGAAGGAAGATCTACGGTCACTTTCACAATATTGTCAAGGGCCACTATAAGTTCTTAATTTTGTTAATTTTCATGATAATTTGGCCACCAGGTGGCATTGTTCAGTTGCTATTTATAAACGATATTTAATTTGAGCAACTCCTATTCATATTATTATATACAAATTTGCCAAATATGCAGATAATTGAATATATTTGGTTACAAGAGGCTGAGGCAATATTCTTAAGTAAGATAAAATAGAACAATAAAGTTAAAATAAGCTCTATTTAGATTTAGGATCTCTTTCCCCTTTTAATAGATAATAAAATTGCATGTGCATTAGAACTTGATGACACTGATCATTCTTCATTGGTTTTTTCCTTAAACTAAGAATTGAATCTCAGATAGATCTGTAATTATACCTATTTCTGTTACTTTAAACATCTATTTTAATTTGACTTTTTATTAATTAGAAGAGCATCTTGAGCAAACTTGTTAATTGCATAATAAAAGAATGTGCATTATTACTCTTTAAGAGCTACTTAACAGCAGCATGAGCTTTAATTCTCATCTAAGTACAACTGTGTAGTTTATATGTTAAGAGAATGAGGTAAGCAGTGTCATATTTGTGCCAGTGAAATCTTAAATTAATATATAAGAGAAAGATCATATTAAGTGGGAGAGCACTGTCGTTCAAGAGCCACTCGGATACTGTACTGATTCAAATTAGACATCAACATTTTAATTTGAAGACATTTTGGACCACCTTCAGTCTGTGGGGATGCATTTATTTTCATAATTAACAAAAATCCAATATAACATAATTAAAAGTACTAAAAGACTATTCAAAAAAAGCTAGACCAAGCAAGATGGAACTTAAAGAGCTTAGAATGTATTTATTTTTTTAAATATGCTTACTTATTATTGCAGAAAAGGCATTTCATTGCCCACAGTGACCTTATTTTTTTTATATTATCTATATTTGGCATATCAGGTCCTTTTTTGATGGCAGTCTTTGATTTGAATAAAGCTACAATAGCCCAGGTAAAGATTAATTCCCTTTTTTTCCTCAAGTGACCATTATTAGGAATGTTTGCATTGCCCAAACTATTTTGGAGAATGTAATTAGGTCAGGTTATTTTGAAAATGATAATGAATTTAAGGCAGCATTCTAAGGTTTCAATAAAGGAATTATATCTTTAATGGTTTAAAAAATGATGCCCTTTCTGCTCAACTTATTTTTATTGGGATGAACATGTTTTTCCGTTTCCATGGACCATTGGCCTTTCCTCTCTGCAAATGGGACTAATCCATTTAAGCATTGGAGACAATCAGGTATCATAACTGATTCTGGAGTTAAGTTCTTCCAGCAGTTTAGTTTCATATTTAACCTCCTAGAGCAGAAGAGATCTAGATATTTTCAATTGTTTCATTATTTCCAACATTTGACTGCTTGACTCCTTTTCCCCGGGGGCCAACATTTGGTATCTGTACTATATAGGCAGTTTGTTTCTCTTGACTTCAGTCTTAAAGTAGCTCATAGACTAATGTGGGGCAAACTTTTCACAGTTGCAGTCAGATGATATTTGGAAGGAGATTTGTCTGAACACTAGCTGAATTTTTAGATCTCTCAATGTGAAGGAAACCACTTATAATATATTATTTGGATTTTACACCCACAGAACCTAAAGATTTATTTTTGCTCTTCCCTCAAGTGTTGCAGGGAATGTGAGCAAGTTAGCTCCTTTATGCACATTTGTATCAAGCTTTAAACACAAAACATGTGGCATAAACACATCATTCCTCCTCATCTATAAATACATAAATGTAGTGATATAAATCGCCATTTAACAGTGCAGCAGTGAATAGATATCAAGCGAACTGACAGTTAAAATACAATGATGTTCTTGTGATCCTTATATGTTAATGATTCCATAATTGAAAATCATTTTCTTATACTACCAAATCATGTAAAAAATAGCAAACAAATATATATAATATGGTGCGTTTTTTTCTGATCAATGTAACACTACCACCGTCAACACACAAATAAGTCTCTTCAAAACATGGAAAAGTAAATGCATTTCAACAAAAACACATATGTTTATATCCCCACACCATAAAATTCCATCATAATCATCTGTTCACTGGTAAACTGTTGAATGATTCTGATTAACATAGGAAATTCATGCAATTCATTGGCTGTTTATATTCACTATACTTATAGATTAACAAGGTGCCATGTGATTTTACCAATGTGTTAAATGTTTAAATGTGTTGGTACTTTAAAATATCCTCAGTTCAGCACTCTCAGGAGTGCTATTGAAGTATATCATCACCAGTTATTTATCTAGCGCCACTACTTCCGCAGCGCTGTACAGAACTCATTCACATCGGCCCCTGCCCTATTGGAGCTTACAATCTAAATTCCCTTTACTACAAGGAGGGTACCACTGCACTAGGTATCGCTATTCCAGTATCAAAATATAATTACAAATGTTAGAATAGTTTACTGGGTGGTGCACTATTACACAAATAGCTATTATTGAAGCATGAAGAGGATAGGAAGAATTGTGTATTGGAAGGCACTCAGCGATCTACTTGTTAAAAATAAAAAACTTGTACTTTATTAATATACTTAAAATAGACCTCCTAATTGAATAGCGAAATATTAAAGTGACTAAAGTGAATTAAAATAGCAAATTAAATTGCTATGCCCTGCTACTTGTTATCAATATATATATAAAGCTAATCTGTATATAATAGTCACTCCTCTTCTAATTATATATGACTACCTAAGATACCATTGCAACTGAAAATGTATGCTGTGTGTACTGAGGTTATCTTTATTGGAACCAATGGTCATATGATTATAGTTGACACAATTTATAAGGTAATGAGCTTATATATTGACTCAAACCTCTGGTGATGTAAGGAACATTTTATTATATAAGTATATTCTCATGTTTATATAAGCTCACACCAAGTTGAGTATTGATATATGTTATTATTAAGTAGTATTTCTGGGGCTAAAAGGAACTCTGACTAATGTTGATTAGTTTGTATAATCTAGTAATCCTTTGTCCCTGTAATATACTACTGAACTGCTAACAAACAGGCGCTTGATATGTCTGTAGTTCTCCTGCTAATATTGATAGTGCCGTTTGTGCAGTCCTGCATACACACACCAGTGGACTGCTACCAATCAAGCACCTGATATATCTGTTAGTTCACCTACTAAATAGCGGTAGTGCCGTTTGGCAATCATACACACACACATACATTTAGATTAATAAATGACCCATACAAGGGTGAGTGATAGTTAGGTTAATACAGGTAGCAAGGAGTGAATATTTGCAGCAGCAGGGTAAACGCCAACGCGCGTTTCGCTACATGCTTTTTCAAGGCAACCAGAAGTGAGGAAGATTGAGAGTATTTATGCAGCTGTTCACGCCCACTGCTCTGACGTGTCACTCTACAATAGGCGGAGACTCCGTGTCTCATGATTTCCGTGATTGATAGTTGAAGTAACCTATCCTGTTGATAGAATTTATGTTTAGCCATTCCCAATGATAGAGGATTGGGGGATCTATGTTTTCCGTTTGTCAGCATGTAAACAAACACTATGTGAATACTGAATTGAGATTTCTTGAACTGTTTCAGTTAATTTAAAATACTACAGCAGTCTAAATAAGGGAATGAATCTCCATATAATATGGTAAGTATGTGATGATATTTGATCCTATGCATATAAGGATTAAAATTAAAGCTTATTATACATATGTGTTTATGTGATGATATTTGATCCTATGCATATAAGGATTAAAATTAAAGCTTATTATACATATGTGTTTAGATAACACAGATTATGTAGAGTATGTTATTGATAATTACTAAGCTAATACCATAATCCAGCAATGCTTAATCCCATTAACTCAATTGATATATTCACTGTGCATACATTTTGTAATGTGTGAAACTCTTATTGTATTTATACATTCTAGATTAAACTAGATTGAGATTTGTCCATATTAAACCCTTCAAGATCTGAATGGATCAAAGTGAAAAAGATATATAGTGAAAATAAAATAAATAAAATAAAAGTGATAAATATGAAGCCCATAAAAATTAAGCTATTAAAATTAATTCATAAATTGTGAAATTAACGGTTAGATGAGCCCATGTTAAAACATAGAAGAGGGCATTTAAGGTGAGACATTTGGACTACATATGGTCCCTATAATATAGTTACTCTATTAAATGGACAAATATTTCAAGTGATTAAAGATTGGTATAAAACTATACCTACAGTTTGTGAAAATATGGATAAATCTTGTATAAAAAGATAGACACCCAACAAGCATTATAATTATCCTCATAAATAGACCATAAAGTTATTGGAATCATTGAGTCCATTTGGGATCAAACTATTCATCATGAAAATTTGTCTTGCTTCTCGTTTAAGGAGTTCCTGTTGAAAATTGCCACCACAGATTCCCAATGAGACCTTTTCCATGGCAAAACCTGATAATAGTTTGGGGTTACTGCTATGATGTAATAAAAAATGTTTTGCCACAGTTGTCAAAGGTTTAAATTTATCTTTATCCCGAGAGGCATTTTTAATATTATTTACGTGTTCTAAGAGGCGTTTCTTGAACGGCCTACTTGTCATACCAATATATTTCAACCCACACGGGCAAGTTAGACAGTATATCACACCGATAGAGTTACAATTCAGAAACTCAGTTATTCGCCAAGTTTTAGAGTAGCGGTCAGTATATTCTTTAGTTTGTATACAATATTCACACGCCTTACATGTGCCACATTTAAAGAATCCTATAGTTGTCTTAGGAATCTTATTGTGGGAACTGAAATGGCTGTGTACCAATTGGTCTTTAAGATTTCTAGATCTTCTCCAAGATATGGAGACTTTGTTAGGCAAAATCTGATTTAGATCCTCATCTAATAATAATACGTTCCAGTGTTTCTGAAAGATCTCTGAAATAGCCTTCCATTCGTTACAGAATGATCCAATCATTCTAACTCCAGAGTCCTGAACTTTATTTTTTACAGATGGATATATTAATGATTCTCTATCTGTTTGTTGGACCGAGTGTACTGCTTTCCGTATAATTTTATTACTGTACCCCCGCCGTTTTAATCTAGTCTGCAATTCCTGAGATCTTACTTGAAAAGTATTGTCATCTGAGCAGTTACGTTTAGTCCTAAGAAGTTCACCCTTAGGGAGACCTCTAAGGACAGGGGGAAAATGGGAGCTGGTATAATGTAACAAACTATTCGTAGCTGTGGACTTCCTATAAACATCAGTACAAATTTTACCTTCTCTATTAATTTGTATTTGTAGGTCAAGGAAATTTATAGTGTTTTTATGAATATCTGAAGTCAATTTCAAATTGAGATTATTGTCATTAAGAATTTCAATGAATTCCTGAAACATATTTTCCTGACCATCCCATAATATTAGTATGTCATCTATATAGCGAAGCCATAATAGTATATGGTTCGTATATTGTTCATTTTCATCATTAAATACAAATTGTTGTTCCCACCAGCCGAGAAAGATGTTAGCATACGTCGGTGCACAAGATGTGCCGATCGCAGTCCCTCTGATCTGAAGATAGAATTTATCCTCAAATAGGAAATAGTTCTTTGTCAAAACAAAATCAAGAAGTTCAATCAGAAATGTATTGAATTCACTCTGGATCTTCATGTCTAAAAAATGTCGAACTGCCTGGATGCCATATTGATGTAATATATTTGTATACAGGGATTCCACATCAAGGGATGCCAACATGGTTTTGCTATTAACTGATAAATCATTAATTTTGGATAGTACATCCAAAGTATCTCTTGTATATGAGGGCAAACTCAGAGTGAATTCAATACATTTCTGATTGAACTTCTTGATTTTGTTTTGACAAAGAACTATTTCCTATTTGAGGATAAATTCTATCTTCAGATCAGAGGGACTGCGATGGGCACATCTTGTGCACCGACGTATGCTAACATCTTTCTCGGCTGGTGGGAACAACAATTTGTATTTAATGATGAAAATGAACAATATACGAACCATATACTATTACTGTACTGATGTTTATAGGAAGTCCACAGCTACGAATAGTTTGTTACATTATACCAGCTCCCATTTTCCCCCTGTCCTTAGAGGTCTCCCTAAGGGTGAACTTCTTAGGACTAAACGTAACTGCTCAGATGACAATACTTTTCAAGTAAGATCTCAGGAATTGCAGACTAGATTAAAACGGCGGGGGTACAGTAATAAAATTATACGGAAAGCAGTACACTCGGTCCAACAAACAGATAGAGCATCATTAATATATCCATCTGTAAAAAATAAAGTTCAGGACTCTGGAGTTAGAATGATTGGATCATTCTGTAACGAATGGAAGGCTATTTCAGAGATCTTTCAGAAACACTGGAACGTATTATTATTAGATGAGGATCTAAATCAGATTTTGCCTAACAAAGTCTCCATATCTTGGAGAAGATCTAGAAATCTTAAAGACCAATTGGTACACAGCCATTTCAGTTCCCACAATAAGATTCCTAAGACAACTATAGGATTCTTTAAATGTGGCACATGTAAGGCGTGTGAATATTGTATACAAACTAAAGAATATACTGACCGCTACTCTAAAACTTGGCGAATAACTGAGTTTCTGAATTGTAACTCTATCGGTGTGATATACTGTCTAACTTGCCCGTGTGGGTTGAAATATATTGGTATGACAAGTAGGCCGTTCAAGAAACGCCTCTTAGAACACGTAAATAATATTAAAAATGCCTCTCGGGATAAAGATAAATTTAAACCTTTGACAACTGTGGCAAAACATTTTTTATTACATCATAGCAGTAACCCCAAACTATTATCAGGTTTTGCCATGGAAAAGGTCTCATTGGGAATCTGTGGTGGCAATTTTCAACAGGAACTCCTTAAACGAGAAGCAAGACAAATTTTCATGATGAATAGTTTGATCCCAAATGGACTCAATGATTCCAATAACTTTATGGTCTATTTATGAGGATAATTATAATGCTTGTTGGGTGTCTATCTTTTTATACAAGATTTATCCATATTTTCACAAACTGTAGGTATAGTTTTATACCAATCTTTAATCACTTGAAATATTTGTCCATTTAATAGAGTAACTATATTATAGGGACCATATGTAGTCCAAATGTCTCACCTTAAATGCCCTCTTCTATGTTTTAACATGGGCTCATCTAACCGTTAATTTCACAATTTATGAATTAATTTTAATAGCTTAATTTTTATGGGCTTCATATTTATCACTTTTATTTTATTTATTTTATTTTCACTATATATCTTTTTCACTTTGATCCATTCAGATCTTGAAGGGTTTAATATGGACAAATCTCAATCTAGTTTAATCTAGAATGTATAAATACAATAAGAGTTTCACACATTACAAAATGTATGCACAGTGAATATATCAATTGAGTTAATGGGATTAAGCATTGCTGGATTATGGTATTAGCTTAGTAATTATCAATAACATACTCTACATAATCTGTGTTATCTAAACACATATGTATAATAAGCTTTAATTTTAATCCTTATATGCATAGGATCAAATATCATCACATAAACACATATGTATAATAAGCTTTAATTTTAATCCTTATATGCATAGGATCAAATATCATCACATACTTACCATATTATATGGAGATTCATTCCCTTATTTAGACTGCTGTAGTATTTTAAATTAACTGAAACAGTTCAAGAAATCTCAATTCAGTATTCACATAGTGTTTGTTTACATGCTGACAAACGGAAAACATAGATCCCCCAATCCTCTATCATTGGGAATGGCTAAACATAAATTCTATCAACAGGATAGGTTACTTCAACTATCAATCACGGAAATCATGAGACACGGAGTCTCCGCCTATTGTAGAGTGACACGTCAGAGCAGTGGGCGTGAACAGCTGCATAAATACTCTCAATCTTCCTCACTTCTGGTTGCCTTGAAAAAGCATGTAGCGAAACGCGCGTTGGCGTTTACCCTGCTGCTGCAAATATTCACTCCTTGCTACCTGTATTAACCTAACTATCACTCACCCTTGTATGGGTCATTTATTAATCTAAATGTATGTGTGTGTGTATGATTGCCAAACGGCACTACCGCTATTTAGTAGGTGAACTAACAGATATATCAGGTGCTTGATTGGTAGCAGTCCACTGGTGTGTGTATGCAGGACTGCACAAACGGCACTATCAATATTAGCAGGAGAACTACAGACATATCAAGCGCCTGTTTGTTAGCAGTTCAGTAGTATATTACAGGGACAAAGGATTACTAGATTATACAAACTAATCAACATTAGTCAGAGTTCCTTTTAGCCCCAGAAATACTACTTAATAATAACATATATCAATACTCAACTTGGTGTGAGCTTATATAAACATGAGAATATACTTATATAATAAAATGTTCCTTACATCACCAGAGGTTTGAGTCAATATATAAGCTCATTACCTTATAAATTGTGTCAACTATAATCATATGACCATTGGTTCCAATAAAGATAACCTCAGTACACACAGCATACATTTTCAGTTGCAATGGTATCTTAGGTAGTCATATATAATTAGAAGAGGAGTGACTATTATATACAGATTAGCTTTATATATATATTGATAACAAGTAGCAGGGCATAGCAATTTAATTTGCTATTTTAATTCACTTTAGTCACTTTAATATTTCGCTATTCAATTAGGAGGTCTATTTTAAGTATATTAATAAAGTACAAGTTTTTTATTTTTAACAAGTAGATCGCTGAGTGCCTTCCAATACACAATTCTTCCTATCCTCTTCATGCTTCAATCTAAATTCCCTAACATACACACACACAGACAGAAAGAGAGTGAGAGACTAAGGTCAATTTGATAGCAGCCAATTAACCTACTCGTACGTTTTTGGAGTGTGGGAGGAAACCGGAGCACTCGGAGGAAACCCACGCAAACACGGGGAGAACATACAAACTCCACACAAATAAGACCATGGTAGGGAATCGAATATTTGTTGTAATGTTGCCCAGTTGTGACAAAGTTTAGGAAGCAAGTGGTTAAAAATATCAGATGCTCTCAACGCAGTGGGGGGGGGGGCGATGGGGACAAAAATCAGACAGATCTGGGCCCATATGAACATGTAATAATATCTAGTATATGCTTAATGAAAGTTGTATATAACTGTCAATCCAGTACACCCACTTGTGTTTTGCTTTCATTTTTTAAAGTAACTTTTTAGAATGGGAAATGATATGAAATGTTCAGAAAATCTACATTTTAAAAACAATGTTTTCTTAATTAATTGTCTGTTAGATGTCCACTAACTAAAAAGTAGTATACACCTCTACCATACATTGCTCATCACACTCTGCACAAATGGAATCCAAGACCAATTTTTGCAAACAATTATGTAGGAAAAAAGCACATTGAGTATAAACCCTGTAATGTAATGCAGTGATGAATGATAGGATTGTACTGCTCTTTGATAAGAATATCTTAACTGCTATCTCCTCTCATATCAGTTTTACTTTAAACTCTCTTTTCCAAGATTTTTCCCATTTTAAAGTTTTCTTTTTGTGATCAGTGTCAGATGTAAATTTGTGCTAAACATGTAAATATAAATATTTTTTTAATTATCCTGATGATATAGTGATGTTTCATTTTAGCTAAGTACCTTTTCATACATGTGGGTTGTGAAAATCATTATTATCATTACACATTGCACAGTGACTATCTAAGGTAGGCGTAAACAATAAATAATTAAAAAAAGCAAATACAATATAAAAATATTACAATAGAATTTCAGTCAGGGAAGTTATCTGTCATCATTCCCACACATTCAGTGATAACTAAGTGTAGAAAAACAACCACACATTCAATGCTAACTATTGAACTATTGCTAAATGTGGTGATATTGACAAGTAAGGCCATAAGCTGAGGGCACTTTAAATCATGTGTCTATGTACAAGCACTTACCCGTTTGGGGTTAAGTTTTCCTGCATAGTCAGCCAATAAGATCCACAGAGAGGGTTACAGCCTTCACTATATAATCTCCTCCTGGGGCTTGCTGGGTCTTTACTGTCCCGCACTTTTGGATAAGGAAGACTGCTCAAGAATCAATCACGCTTAGTAGTTTTATTTTGCTTTGAAATTTTTCTATCAACTTTAGCTGTGCTTCTCACGTTTATTTCCTTGTTCCATCCCATTTTCTTTGCTTCTTTGCTATCTTTCCTTCTCCACTTTTTTTCCTCAACCCCCCCTCGCTTGTTACCAATCGAATGCCCCCTCTCTCCTCTTTACCTTTGGTATAGCTCCAAGCTCCCCTTTTGCCACCTGTCAGTGCAAGAGCCCCTCTTGTGTCACCGCCCGCCCCCCCAAACACTTTTGTTCAGTTTATAATGCCACTCATCTCAGGAGACATGCCACAAACTACCAACAGACACATGAGGCCCCTTCCACCTCCTCCTCCCGGTCTGCTGCTATTTAGCCAGGGGGAGCCCGCACTCCATCTGACACCAGTTGGTCTCCCAGTGATACACCTTGAACTGTTCACAATCTTATGGTCACCACACATTAGGTTAGGCATGAGCAACCCTGTGGGGATGACAAGTTCTGGCCCCCTTCTTCTCCAGCAAGCACAGCACTTCTACCTTAGAAGGCAGCATAACTAGTGTTGTGCCTGCTTCACCCCCTGGCGCTTATGAATATGTCACCCAAGTCCCGTAGAACCCCCATGAGCCAGAGGGTTGGAAAAGGGGAAGATATCGCCCCATGAACACACAATTTTACACAAGCAGCCATGGCCCCCCGACCCCTCCTCTCCCCTGCTGTTTTTCCAATAGCCCCTCATCCCATTCCTGCTCTACAGACCCTCCCAGGACTTGAGTTCCCGCTGATCCCCATCTGTCATGCACCCGTCTTGAGCCCAGCCGTCCCTCACCCCTATTGGACACGATGGTGTATCCTTCGCGCCAGCACTCACCCCTTCCACCCGCCTCCTGGCCGTTTCCCCTGGCAGCTTCTTACGAGCCCAACCCCACTGGTGTCATATCAGGATGGTCCCTGTCGTACCCGCTGGTGCGCTGCTCTAACATGGCTTTGCGGACAGCTTGCGTCGCAATGTGAAGGACAAAATAGACAAAGGGATATACATGGACATGTTTTCCCTTACGGACATGTATAAGAAAGAACTGTTAGCGGCTTGCAATAAAGGGGGCATATGCAAGGATGCTTTCAAGACATTTCATAATTGGCTGAGCGCGTATTACGTTTTCGCTGCCTCTTATTTACAAACATAAATGGGGGCCCTAGTTGACGCATGGCGCTACCTCCCTTTAGTTACCAAAATGGTTATCAACAATGAACCTAACATACGTGAAAGATTTAGGCAAAAGGCTAGTGTGCTGTCCTCTATCCCCTTCGGTTATAAAGAATTTGAGACATGGATTGCGCTCATGCGCCCAAGCAGGGTTGCCCCTCAGGCACCAGGAGGCCACAGGTTTCATATAAATGTATTATTGTGCTTTACTTAAATATAAATACATATATTTCAATGTGGGGTTTTTTCACTCCTTTGTTTTATACATTATTATAACTGTTGGAATGACATCATCATGTCCATATCCACCCCCAATATAAAGTTATTCTCACTATAACAACACTTGATTTTGTTTTTCAAACTATATTTCTCTCTCTGTGTATCTTATAATTTATTTTGCTGCTCATAATGACTATTAATTAGTAAAGCAATAATGCTTGTTAAATTATTGATTGTACTTCATTGGCTGTTTTTTGTCTTACCACATACAGAATAAACCATCACTCCCTAATTTGTGTTCACATTAGGGCACAAAGTGAAAGAGGGTGTGGCCATATCACAATCGGGCATTTCACCATGGGGTGACAGAGCAGCAGTGCCTAAATTAGGACAGGTGGGAGATATGAATAAACTTTTCAAAAACATGTTGCTTGGAAAAATAATGTTAAATGCATAGTTGTTGCCTGCACTGGTTCTGTCCAAATTTTAGAAAAACACAGAAAATTGAGCTGTTATGGTTTCATGCAACCTTAACCTTCAAGGCTTTGTTTTTACATAATATATAATAATCATATGACAAATGACAGCACTCTTGTAGAACCACAAGTCCCAGTAACTTCATTCAAGACTTTAAGTTCCACAACACTTGGGGGTATATCTATTAAACTATGGGTTTGAAAAAGTGGAGATGTTGCTGTCATTTTGTAGAACGTACTAAATGAATGATAATTAGAATCCGATTGGTTGCTATAGGTAACATCTCCACTTTTTCAAACCTGCAGTTTAGTAAATATACCCTTTGGAGGCCCACTGGGTACCTTATCATATCTTAATAGAAGCCCTAGATCCTCTCATGATCCAAAGTAGTCCAATCACGGGAATAAATGTAAAAAAACACACCTCAAAAAAGTTATTATTCTTTATTTGTCTATAATAATCCAAAGGTGCAATGAAACAAATACAAATTGATGCTGGGAATTCCACAACAGGTCGTCTAAGCTTACCCTTTTCCCAACAACACGAGGGACGTGTAGTGGACTGAAGGTGGTATTGAGTGGCTGGAGGCTGGGTCTATGCCCTATACTCAAACTGGCAACAGAGCGTGTGGTTACAGCCTATTCATTTTTCCCATTTCTTACTGCCTCCATGCGGAACAAGTAATACTACACGTGAGCTATCCCTCTGCCATTTGCTTGTTTATATTACGCCAACCCCATACTACAAATGGGTATACCTCCTCTCCTCTCATGGCAGGGGTTTAGTATTTTCCCGTCTGACACCTAGCCATTTTTCTACAGGCCAATTTGCAGGCAGATTGTTTATGCTATAGAAGATATTGACATGTAATAATAATAGGTTATAAAGGAAGGCTCAGATAACCTTTAATTACACTGATAGCCATTGTATATATTTTGATTTTAAATATTTCTCAGTGTAATACATACTTAAATTATTTCCCAACAAAATTACTTTCATTTTACAGGGAAAGTACACCAATATCTAGGTGGCAAATAGCAATATAAATTTGTACTCTTTAAACTGTTGGTAAGGAAAGGGTCAAAATAGACATGTTTTAGAACAGAGGGGAATTAATACAAATGTTTTAAAAAGAGCTTTAAGTTCAAGGATGAACATTGTGTATAGACTCATTCTGTACTCGCTCATTCCTGTTGTAAGAAGGCCATAAAGTTTTCTATAGTATTGAAATGGAGCGCTTGTCCTTGCTGAATGAAATAAATGTTAATGTACTTTTTTAGTTTTGAATTATATTCATTATTATTAAAATTATTTTAAAATTACAATTTACATAATTAGATTAAATTCTTTATTGAATATAGTCTTGAGGATTATTTGACTGAGGATCTGCCTATAAAAATGATCATAAGGCTTTTTTTTATTTTTGGAATACATCAAATTTTGATCAGGTCTCAAATTCCTTTCCTATTTTTATTGGTCCAGTTGTAATTTGCATTTTAAGGACCACTACCCTGGAAATGTATGAATTCCCCAAAATGTTACTATTTCTACCAACAAATCAGCAAATTTCATCAATTTACTTCAAGACCAATTTACAGAGCTATTTGTCAAGAGTGAAAATCTGAAATGTGTCCCCATTTCATAATGAAATAAAATATATCGCCCAAATTAAGTTGCCCAATCTCTATACTATACATAAAACAAAAATGATGTTATGTAAAAGAGTTAATTTGCTATACAGCTAAGTGCACACTAGTTTGCTCTGATATCAGATGCCTGATAGCGCAGTGTTTTACATAAAACACCACAGTTTAGAAAAGTGGGTACCAAATAACAATGGAATTCATGCTTATCTCTCATATTCCTTGAGTCCAGAGAGAATCATCTTCAAAGGAGAATATTACTCCAACAGTATACATAAAAAGCAGAAAACACCTAATATAGCAATGTCTTCTAACAAACACCATTGTGCACAACTTAAAAATGTGAGTACTAAATGCTAGTAAAAATCATACTTATCTCAAAACACTTCTTGACTTCATTACAGCTCCACTTCAGAGGAAAGGCCAAGGTTGTAGCTATCTCTATGCATTACACCAGTGCTTATTTGTCAGACATCCATCATCCAGGCTTATTCCCCCTGATTGATGAAATATAAGGACTAAACGTGTAGGGCAACCTCCTGTACTGTTTCTATTTCTGTGGTGGTTGTCACCTTGTTATCTGGTCTGCAATTTCATAGCTAGCAGTATCATTTGTTTCTGGATCCGGATCTAATTTATCACATACAGAAAGTACCTAGTAAAGATGTTGGAAGAGATGCCAGATAAGCTTATTTCTATTTAACTGAATTACATTTGAATTGGTATTATCCAATATTGGAGTTTTGTGATGGTGATCTATTAAATTTGTCTTGTGAGATATCTGCATAAGTTGGAATCAACATATCGGGTAAGCGTGCTAATCATATATTTAGGTAGGCAAACTATATTGTAAGTCTTTCATGGCATAATTTGATAGTATACTATGAGTGCTCACATGGGCTGTAAAACTAAATATGTGTAGATGTGTGAGCGTGTGTGTGTATGTGTGTGTGTATGTGTGAATGTTGCTAGTAGCTTTTTATCGAAACCAACATTTATTTTGGAACCATATTGTTGACCACATTAACACAGTTGTCAATTACAGGAATTTCTCTTGTTCCCTATGGGAAGATATGACACCTCCTGAGTGCTCAAGTTCCCTGAAATGAGTTCTCCACATATCCGATAATTGTTAGATGGTAAAATCACTTAGAAATCATTTACAATGTTGTTTAATTTTATGCTACCTTATGGTTACAAACCACCATTTAACCTTTTATCTGTTTTTATTGTCTTCAGTTCTTTTTACTAATATACATAAAAGAAGTAAGGTGCTGTATCAAATAGCAACAAATCAAATAGGGCTGTAGGACTTATGAAGCTGATATCTGATTGTTGGCTATAGGTTACGGCACATACATTTTGCTTACATAAAAGTTAATTGCTTTCCAAAATGTATAAACTTTGCGATAATGAAGTACCTTTAGCCATTGAGGTTATTGACTGCCTACGGCCAAGTCTATTGGGATAAATGAAGGAGAGGTATGAGCAATGCAAGACAAGGGGTCACTTGGGTTCTTTTTCTGGAGACAAATCGAAATTCTAAAATACAGTACTTTCAATGTGTACTTTTTCATCAGAATGTAATAAGAAAAAAGAATAACTGAAAACAACAGATATAGGACAGTAGCAACGTATTGAGTTGAACTGAAGTGGACATGGCAAGGTCCAGGGTCAATGGCTATAGCAATCTTACGAATATTAAGTGGGTCGTCTGAGATTAGTTATTTGTTGTCTGTATCAATACAGCTAGAAATGAGCAATACATTATTCAATTACTTTTTCCACAGAACAAATCATTTTTATTTTCGAATAAATAATCATCCCTTTCAACTAATACCTATTCTACCAGCATATCAATTTGTAGACTAATGTCCCTTCTATTATGTATGTGCCTTTATCATCGTTTTTATGTTTGAACCTATGCTAGTTTATGGAAGTACAGATGAATCATTACATTGAGTCTGTCTTATCTTATTAACATTGTGCCATACTCTATACACATACATGTAGAAAGCTGCAATTATTTCTACCTCCTTCTGGGACAGACGCATTAAAATAATTATTATACAAGGTCCCAACAAACCAGGAGGTAACTCCATAGCGCTGGATGCCTATTTTCTCTATTATACTATTACTAAGGTGGGATACCTTACACCACAGCAGCTTATATATACAAACATTAGCGTTGTATTTGAGCGCTTGTACAGACACCTCCTAGTTATAGAATACATATTCTGCAAAGTACAAATTTACACGTATAGTGTGGGGTCCATTCTATGGAATGACAAAGCAAAATCGGAACCCGAACACTTCGCACCTCTGCAAAATTGGATTAACAAGAAATGCAGCAAGATTAACTAGGTTAAAACTGATTCAGGAAATGTTATTATGGAACTTTAAAGTCCCAGCCAAAGACTGGAAGGGAATGTTGGGATCAAGTAACTACAACAGCAAGAGAGACACAAATTGATTGTATCTGTGTTCATATTAGACAACCAAACACAAGCTAATACCACATGTACCATACTACCTTAGATATAAGCTATCCCACAAATATCAAGACAATAACTGTTTGATGGTAAGGCAGCTGAGACAGTCAACCAGTAAAAGCAGCTTGGTTAGATATTTGGAGACAGGCAACTACCTCCCGATTGGCTGGGGATGTATTTATGTATACTGTGCTAGTATATTCAGTGGGATCACTATAATGGTATGTTTTTTGGGATCACTGTCCTGATATAATATAAAGGAGTCATTTCTATTATAATATATGGGTTCACTGCAGAGTATAATGTGTAAATCAGGCCTGGCTAACCTGTGGCTCCCCCAGGTCATGTGAAACTACAAGCCCCAGCATGTTTTGTCTTTAGCTAAACAGTTAATAGCTGGCATGCTGGGACTTGTAGTTTCACAACACCTGGAAATCCACAGTTTGGTCAGACCTGGGAATAAATGTATCAAATAGCGGTTTTTGCAAGTTGCCGATATCCAGCAACTTTGCATGGCAAATTTAAAGCAGCAATAGCTTTAAAGGCAAGTTTTTTTGCGTGAGTTTTTTTCCATGTGGGTATTTTTCTGAGTGAGCAATTTTCCATGTGAGCATTTTTCTGGTGGCCATTTATGTCAGTGGAGTTTTATCTGTGAGCAATTTTCCTGTGGGGTTTTTCATGTGAGCTTTTTTCTGGTTACCAGTGTCTTCCTGGTGTTATTAAAAGCTGCAAAAGTTGCATTTTCCAAACAAATGTGGTTAGATGCAAACAACCCCATGATTATTTTCATTATTTACCCCTTATAAATTCAAAGGTAATCTTTCTTACAGTAGACCAAATAGACATGACACATAATAAATCCAAATAAACGGCCACAACTGCTAATTAGGTCGCTTCACCAGGAGTGCTGCATTTACATTTACTTGTCTAAACTGTACTCAATTTATACCTGAATGCCCCATTCTGCCTCTCCGGGCGTGAAAGGCCACTAGTCTAAGATGCAGACGCATTATAGTATGAATACGCAGTATGAGAAGTATGTTTTTACACCCCACAAATTAACTTTCGCCCAGCTCTATATGTGCCCATTAGTAGATCAGGTAACTCACAACTAATATCTACTCCTTTTTTAGAGATTTACAGAATAGAAAATGCCAAGATACAGTGGGTTTCAGAAATCAGATACAAGCGATTATTTTGGAGATAATAAAGGAAATATGAAATTGATGGCTTAGTAAAATTAGGATAATAAAAATAATAACACAAAAGTAGGTAAGTATGTAACCATTAACTAGAGAGAGTGAGAGATATATATATATATATATATATATATATATATATATATATATATATGTAGATAGATAGATAGATATAGATATAGAAATATATATATATATATATATATATATATATAGATAGATATATAGATAAAGAAATATATATATATATATATATATATATATATCCTAGAAAAGATATGTTGTTTACATAATTAAAAATTGGATTTTTATACAAACCTGTAAATAAACACAATACAAATGTAAAAAGCCTACAAGGTAAAACAGATCTGATTTTGCAGTCTTAAGCATTGTGCTCTTTACAACCATTATCTAAAAAGAAATAAAGCGTTTTTAGTGCATGTCATTTCTAATCAGCAAATCACCCTCTCCTGACGTTTTCTGCCATTACATCACTTCATCAGAGAGAACAAGAGTTTGCACTTACGTTGTAAAGTACTTCTGGATGTCATGTGGTGTTAAATTAGACAAGACCTTTTGACATAGCTTTAAAAGTAAAATGAGTATGTGTATTTTCAATAGGGGAAATGTGTGTGGTTTCATATAATTTAAATTTAATTCTGTTTGCTGTAGAAAGGACTAATATGTTCTAAAATTAAAGACTTAGTAATTAATTACATTTTTTTACTGTTTAGAAATATTACCATTTTAGCAACTTGAATTATATTTGACACATTCCATGTCATGCATATATGTTCTAGAGACATATGGATTAATCTTGCCCATAAGTCTAAATTATACGTTTAGCTTTTCAAGGAAATGTACTTGATTGTTCTGCCTTTGTTATGGAGCTGTTACAGCTGGGTTTGCATCATCCAGTTGATTACCAGCTGCAGCTCAATTACTTACTAATGCAGAACTGCAACGGCCTTAGTTATCCTATCCTGTATGATGTGCTCATCAATAAGTACAATTTCTCAGGGGCTGTGGTATTGTGTCAGTGCTTGATTTGCTCTCTCACAAAAGGCAAGACATATTCAGAGATTGGCATCCCAATAGATTTCACTAAACATGACAAAATGAAATTGACCAGATGCTCATATTTCCATGTTTGTGATATTGTGTGTCAAGAAAGGGATAAAAGCAATATTTCTATAATATGTCCATTACTACCACAAAAAAGTAGCAATAAAGACTACGTTATAGTTTGCATGTAAAAAAAAATGTTGAGTTAAAAAAACAACTTAAAAAAAGCTTTGCTGGTGTTGTCCTCTAAGCCTATTGACAATCTGGGATTTTCAGTCAATGCATAACAAAACAACTTGCTTATTGATGAACACACCAATAACTGATTGCAGAATAATGAATGAAATCCTATCACATCACAGATCAGTGTAGGCTGAAGGCTGAACTGGACTTTCTGTGACTTGGGCTAAAAGTACAAGTGGCTGATGTATTCTCATTGAAATGTAGGCTTTTAATACAATTGGTAGAAGGATAATATGTTCTACCCTGGCCATTACCATGTACTTGCACATGATATGTTATATGATAACCAGCAATTTTCTTTCTCCCTTCTCTTGCACAATCGGTGATACTATGTTTTGGCAGTCTAATGTAGATACACCTTTTAAATTAAGATATTGCTTGCTTTCCAGATTTAGGATCCACCATGGCAAAAAAAAGAATGAATGAATGAATGGACTCTAATACATACGTGCCATATAATACTGTATCTTCCTAGTTATGCTATGCCAACTAGCAATATTTATTTAAGATGTGTTAATACATTTTTCATATCTCTAATATTGACAGAACAGTGTCAAGATGCCCTATTGAGCATTTAAACCTATATATAGGACATAATTTGCAATACTATTAACACAAAGCGTATTCCTAGTTATTGCTTTCATCAGTTTGGACTCATTGGGGGGAATTCAATGCCCCACGTTGTTCTGAAGAACAATGTGGGCTGCGCTCAATTACCGCCACTGCAGTAATTTTAACGCTGATTTTTACTCACAGCTCTGTGAGCTGCAAGCGAATTTCAAAGTTAAAATTACTGTAGTAAAGGTAATAATGCGCATTATTACCATAGTAACAGTAATAATGGTTGCCCTGCTTTGTTCTAAAGAGCAAAGTGGGGAATTGAATTCGCCCCATATAATTGAAAATATTTCTCTGAGACCAAAGCATGGGCCTTGAGGAGGGTGGGGGGGGGCAGCAACCTTGGACGGGGAGGTAACCCAGTATTTCCAGCACCCCTCACCTCGGCCCTGTAGTCACCACACCCCCTATACCCCCTGTAGTCACCACACCCCCTATACCCCCTGTAGTCACCACACCCCCTATACTCCTTGTAGTTTCACCACTGTGTATAGCTATATAACTCTTGGGAGGGCACAGCTGCTCATTTATCAAAATTCTATGAAATGAAATGCTTTACGAGATCAGAATGCAAAGAATATTAATACTACCTACAGAATTGTTCCAATATAACTGGCCAAGCGATCCTTAGAGGTTTAGGAAAGCTGCAGGAGTGGTTACTTCATAAAAGTTTTACATTCAAAATGAAAATAAAAAGATGTGATTCATAGCTAATCTTCTATCCTCCTCTTCTACTTAAACAAGTCATGCTTCCTCTTGAGCTTATATAATTAATTTAATTCAGAAGAGAACAGAGAATACTTGAACTGGATTTTCTATACAATCAACAGAAATAAGGCTTATACAGGACCAACACAAGCTCTGTGGGCTTCCTAGGTGACCCTCAAACCTCAGTCATTCAGACTCCACCTCGGCTACTTCTTACTTTAGCAGTTGGAAAGGATTGAAGGCACCATCTCCTGCTCCCTTAAGTCTGAAGGAGAGATGCTGTGCAGTGGCATAAAAGGCAAACGCCATACTCCCAGCCCTCCAAAACTCATCATTATACACTGATATTTCAATATGTTACATTGTACTAAGTAGGTTATTGTGTACTCCTGTTTTCACCACTTTTTCCAATTATTGTAATGTGGGATTGATTAATTAATAAACTGATATTTGCTGAAGATTAATGGGTTTAAGGTGCAGCTTAAAGGGAGATTAGTTCCAAACTAGGACTATTTGACATTACAGTCTGACTATTGAGACTGAGCAGTGTGGACTTGAAATAGGGGTGATGTACATAGTTGAACATTTTCTGATCTGAAGAGACCTCAGGTTTGAACAGAGTTAGGGGTATATTTACTAAACTAATAAGTGGAGATGCTGCCTATAGCAACCAATCAGACTCTATTTTATAGAATGTACTAAATAAATGACTAGAATCTGATTGGTTGCCATAGGCAACATCTCCACTTTTTCAAACCTGCAGTTCAGTAAATTTACCTCTGAGAGAGGGTGTTCAGTATAGAAAATAAATATATATATATATATATATATATATATATATATATATATATATATATATATATATATATAAATCACTGTTTTGTAAGCTCCAGAGGGCTGTACAGCACTGGAAAATGGGGAGAATACAGGATAATAAACAAAAATCCTTACGGCAGGGACATAGAAGGTAGACAAAATACATGCAGACATGAAAACAAAGGATAGGGAGGACCATGCTCATGAGAGTCATATTCTAATTGGAAGAGGGCACAGCTGTAACAAGAGGAATGAGTGTCTCTGGGTACGGAGATTGGGATGGTTGTGAAGGTGATTTAGTGTGTATAAGTGCTAATAAAGGAATGGGTTTTCCAAGAGTGTTTAAAGATTTGAATGCTGTTAAGGAGGTGTGGAAAGGAATTCCAAAAGTGAGAAGCCGCATGTGAAAAGTCTTGTGGATGGTAGTGAGAAGTCACTATAAGGTTCTTTTATTTCATAACATTTGTATCAGCATTTGAATGCTAAATGTAAGTGCTATTCATTGCTCAACGTATATTTTATTTATGGGAATGAGAGATGGTTTCCAGGTAGATCTAAGAGAGCAAGAGGGAGAGTATTTTGAGATGAAATTTGAGATGTATGAAAGGGTGGAGTTGTGCAGGGCTTTGTTTATAAGGGTGAATAATTTGAATTGGATCCTAGAGGAAAAGGGAAGCCAGTGTAGGAATTTGCAAACTGGTGTAGCCAATGTGAAGTGGCGAGCGAAGAAGATCCGTCTTGCTGCAGCATTTAACATGGATTGAATTGGGAATAAATGGGTGACAGAAATGCCAGATACGAGGAAATTGCAGAAGTCAAGGTGAAAGTTCATGACATAGTGGATAAGAGTTTTGGTAACATCTTGGGTAAGAAAAGGGCATATACTGGCTATATTTCCATGTTGGAGGTGACAGGACCGGCAGAGGGACTAGAGGTGAGGAACAAAACAGGGTAGAATCACAAAGGCATCTGTCTTCGAAGACTGAAGAAATTGTGCTATTATTGATGGTGAGGGAGATTTGCGGGAGGGACTCTTGGGCGAGTAAGCAGTACGACAAGCTCTGTTTTTGACATGTTGACCTTCGTGCAGCACTGGGGGATCCATGTGGAGATAGCAGAGACACAGTTGCTTACAGGTGATAGCACAGAAGGGGAAAAGAGGTAGATTTGGGATAATTTTCTTTGATGTGCATGCAACTGTCCTGAATCTTAATATGGCCATTTTTTAACTTTTATATTGAGGCTTTTATTACAAATTGGTTTGTGGATTTATTAAGATTAAAGGGGAATCAAATGTTTTGTCATATTATGTATTTATATCTCACCTATGTGTGTGACCAAATTGAACAGTGATCTAGGAGTAAATTTACTAAACTGCAGGTTTGAAAAAGTGGAGATTTTCCCTATAGCAACCAATCAGATTATAGTTATCATTTATTTTTACATTCTACAAAATGGCAGCTAGAATCTGATTGGTTGCTATAGGCAACATATCTACATTTTCAAACCAGCAGTTTAGTAAATATACCCCCTAGTCTCTTGGTGCTTTGGCTAAACAGCAGTATTAGCCCATCTGTGGCATTCGACAAGTTCACATGGGTGTCCAAGTTTGAATGAGATCCCGCCATTCAGTTTTCGAGCTGGTTCCTTCTGGACCATATGTGGACCTTTTAATGCAGTCAGTAGGTGACTTCCCACATAGGCTGAAAACCATCATCTTTAGGCTGCATTTACAAATGTCCAAAACTCATCCAACAACTTACACTCATTTTTGGGTCAAATGTCTGGTAATATTAGGTAAATTTAGCATGATTATAATCTTAAACAAGATAGTACCTATAGGGCTATTTTAAGACCAGATACCCACTGATATCTGAACAACACAAGTTCAAATGCAAACAATTATGGGTTCTAATGTTACCTCCTGTTTATATGTTTGATGTCGGCATTTATGACACCTAAAAGCAATATATTAGTGAATAACAGTACACAGTTACCTAGGTGAATCTTTCTCCATGTATTATAATACTGTAAGCCTAACAAGAGTAATTGATATATGCAGACCTTGGATATACATTTGCCAACATATAACATGTGTATTCTCTTGTCAAGTACAGTAGATCCAGAGACTTAAAATATGTGCTGTAATATTACATGCATTGTACACTAAATCACAAATACATGTGTCCTGATTACATTTTCAATGCCTGAGTGCACTCCTAGAAAATCGCTCCGGGAGCATGTTTGATTTTGAATAAGATGTGCATTGTATTCCCCTGAAACTTTCTTCATTTACTCTATGTGCATTTTGCCAGCATTCCAGAGATAACACACAGTGATCATTATAGGGAGCTGTTTATCCTGTGCATTTTTAAGTTGTTAGCAAAAGTAAAAGCTGTTTGGTTTTGCCAGATTGTAAAGCAAACCAATAATTATTTATTAGCAATAATACACACCGGTCTTTCTCTTGTCTGTGCTGTAATGGAGAAGAGGTCAATTAGTGATTTTCTCTGTGTAACCTGGAGGGCATAGTGAGAGATCTCAGCCCCAATGTAATATCTCTGTTTGCTATTGGCACTGTCACAAATTGCAATCCATGTATCCTTACTCTGAAAAAGAAATAAATAAAAGCAGACATGCCTCCATAATTATTTAAACTGCATTGTGTCTCCTTTATAAATCCAAAAAGCCGAACGATCTATTGTACTGTGCACATTACACGTCATTAAGAGATGTATTAGCTTCTTATTAGGGTATACATTTGATTCCGAATCACAGTTTAGCATATATTCCATTCATAGCTTTAATCTTGTAATAATCATTTATGCAAATATAACAGTTTTTATGGGTAGATGAAATGTATTGTGCAGTAGTAGAAGTCGATTTAGCATGGTTATAATTCTAGTTTGGGCGTATTTATGTTTGATACTTGAACCGCAGCTTTTGCATCTAGTCTAACACAAATGCTAAGGGGGGAAAAAGCATATATTCTTCACTACTGCTGGGCATCGCTTGCAACAGTGGGAGTGTCTCCCCGTTCAGATCTCGGGACTCTTTCTCTTCCAACGTTACAGTCATCTGCTGTGACTGCTGAGGTCCCAATCTTAGGTGTCCCTTCCTCGCAGCCCGATTGTGCGTCTTCCAGCAGCCAGAAGCCAGGTCTCATCTCACTTTTGTAAGGTAAGAGTTCTTTTAGAGGTGCCCTTACTCATATATATGACAACGCTGTCAACTCTGCAATGTACTATGGAGACAACAGGGGTGGAGGGAGTCACCGGACTTGACAATAGCCCAAGAGACTCCTCCCTCTTTCCATCTGACTTGGATCACTTGTCATTTTGACTTTTCACTGCACAGGTGAAAATGTGTATTGTCTGTTTAACCAGCCTGGAGGCAGAGTATTCTCTTATTATTCTGCTATACCAGACTTATCATCTAGCACAGACGCGCTTTATTTTAATAGTAAGAGACCTCTTGGTTCATCCAGCTGTTTTGCTTTGGTAAAATCTTGAACTAGGAATCACAGAATAACTTTGAGAGAATAAAGTACAATAGAATATTGTTACAAAACTCATCGCATTACCCATCGTTAATGCGTAAAGCATATTGTACTCGTTATATGCATTGAACTGCATTGTTTCACATACTCTGATGCATTCTATAGTCTTAAGCGGTTTTTAATTCTTATAGCGCATAAATGGTTTTAAAGGTGACGTTAAACAGAATGTCATTGTGCACTAGGTACATATCATAGAACAATCCTTCTTTGTATTTGTATTGCTTCACTCCAAAAAAAAAACCTTGCAGACTTGAACTAAAACTTTTTTATGTTTGGGGACAGAAATTTGCTTTCTCTATTTCGCCAGGAATTGCACAAGGCTATAGCAGTGAGATCTGGAATTGACCTGAACAGTAAATCTATCGTAGGGACAGATCTTTAATTGGAATTCCAGATTTCTTAGCAGCGAAACATTAATTACCAACTTAAATTGTCATTAATCATCAACATGTCAGTGGCGGGGTTATACATCAAAATACAGTGAGTTAATAGGAAGCAGGGGAAATCCCAGACGTTGTTTGGTTTGTAGGAGTAAACGGGATTAAGGCCTGTGTGAAATTGATAAACCGGAACTAATAACAGCTGTTATTTTCATGTCAACATCAATCCAAGAAACATAGTCATAGTTAATGTTGGGTTTACTGCTGACCATCTTGAGCTATTGATGATGACTATTGCACATAGTTGTTCCTTAGTATTCAACCAAAGCTCTACTCTCTCTTATTTTCAGCCCTTATTTCTGCTGAACAGAGAGCAGAGTTATAGTAACGCATTTAAAGCAATGAGTAAATGTAAATTACATAGAAAACGTACAATGAGAAAACCTCTACCCATTAAATGCAGTAACAAAGAGTCATTCAGAGCTATTGAAAGGAACGTTATACATAAGAAATATAGTTTTTGTTCATTATCTTATATACGAGTATTGCAAAACGAGTTTACTTTGTTTTGTGACTATTGGAAAACATGAGGAAACAGTAACTGTTTTAGAAATAAAAAAGGGTCATTGATTTGATTTTTTAATAGAACATGTTTAGACATATTGATGCAATAACCAAGAGAATGTAGATAGTGACATCTAGATTATCAGGGGCTATAAAACCTTTGTTGAGGTCCACCCTGCATTTTTGCAGCTTAGGTGCGCTTTTTTGCAGGGTAAATGCATGAAACCTGGTGACAGATAATATTTCCTCTAAACCCCAATGTGCTAGCACACAATGTTGATTGCATTTATCACATGAAGGCTATGCACACACTGGCGTTTGTAATATGTTATATCACCTATGTTTCACCCAAAATGCATGTGAAACATATTTAAACTGCATTGCGTTTATGTATGCATTTAATACACGTTTACAAATGTGTTCATTCTCATACGTAATCTCATTGCCTTTACAACATGCTCCCATCGTCATCAATGTCATATTTCAATTACATTAACACTTGTCAGAAGCACTGCAACTGAAGAAGAAACGTGTAAAACAGCACAAGGTAGAGCAACGCAAGTTAAACGCAAATACATACAGTACACCAAATAGACATTAACATGCACTTAAATAATGCTGGAAATACATATTAAATGCATAATTTTAACACTAATGTGTATGCAGCCAAATCCTGTTCAAATTGTAAATGCATGTAAATGAGTGTAGACACATCCAATGATTGCTTTTGTTTCCGTGTACTACAGAAAATGTAATACACTTATTGAGTCTAAGCTTGGTAGATGTAATGTACTCATAGGCAGTTAAACATCTGCCTATGATGTGTTAGCCAGTTCTAAGATATTATTATTATTATTATTATTATTATTATTATTATTATTATTAATAATAATAATAATAATAATAATAATAATAATATATAGCATAAGCATACTCCACAGGAAGATAAATGCAGCAGCAATGCTTTTTACATTTTTGATTAATTGATCACTATGGCATATACTGTAAATGTACTCACACCTAATTTACCAATTCTGAGTGGACAATGGATGTGGCTCATTGCACCAATGCTCCATCTGACATCTCTAAAATGTTATGTGGATAGTTGTAGTACTTGTCATAGAGATTAACAAATCACTATTGTGGCAAAATGCTGATGTTGCTTTAATTTTCAAGCACAGGAGATCGCAGAATGGGCACATGTGAAAGTACCCATAAGTATGTAACTTAATTTACACTAAAGCATAAACATTAAGCATAAACATTAAAGTGTAGGGTATGGCCACTCTTTAGAAATAATTGTATAGATCAATCAGAAAATTATAATACAACTGTTCAATTCAGGGTCTCTGCTGAAAGCCAGAGGTCACCCTTTAAAATTGAAAGAAAAGTTCTTCTTCTCCAACTTTGAAAAGAGATCTTCCCAGCAGTGCAACTTTCACACAGACTTGTAATAGTAGACACTGTATGGACTTAAAAAAGCATTTTACATCGTTCTTGCAAAGTAGAAAATACATGGATGTTGTCAGTAGCACACATATGATACTGTGCTCATCCAGGGAGACATCCATCTGCCAATATAGGATGTCATGATTTATTTCCACGTTCTTAAATGGGATAGATATCACCAAATATAATATCCTTGGCAGAATATTTAGCACATTGAATAGAAGTGGTGGAAGAGGGTATCACATGGGAGGATGTGAGCTTATGCATTCAGCTCATATCCACTCACATGATGTCATCCTCACCTAGGTACACCCACCGCTGCCAAGTTCCAAGAAGCTTATATTAAATAATGAGGTTCAGCTGGGGTATACATATATTTTAGGCAAATTGGACGATGTTTAATTACTTTTTTGCCTTCATCTAACTGGCTAATGGTTTGAAATTGATAAACGTAGATAGCCACTTTATAATGATTGTAAGTTTGATACTTCTTAGTTAATTTGGAGAAAATGTAGCCTTATATTTACAGACTGGTATATGGATATCACATAAAGTATTTTAAGGGCCACAGATCGTGTCAGTCTTTCAAATGCCAACAACAGCTACAAGTTCTGTGAATTGCCATCAAGCCCTCTGCCTAAACATCGTTTTTTTTTTGTTTTTTTTATACAAAGACAAGCTGTGTATGCTGCAAATAGCTCTTACATGTCTTTTAGCGGTTCATTGTTCCAAATGCTTAATTGTTTTACATTAGATTAAAACAAACATTAACAAGCATGGACATCAAAACGCAATTCGATTGCTTATTCATTTACTCAAATTGAGTTTTGACACACATTTCCCCTAGCTCGGATGTTTAAACACGTATGTACTCTCGACAGACAAACCACCACTATTCACTCTCAAACATATTTCAAGTTTGAATGCAAAAGTCATAAAATACGTCTCCTAACAAGCATATCAATATTAAGATAATGCTATTGCGATACAAAGGAATAAAATATATGCTATTCTCAAATCAGCACCTCTAATGCTGTAGTGTAATAAATCAACACAAGGCAAGTCAGCTACTTTCAGATAAGTTGTAGTGGTGTGTTCACTAGTTTAATTTAAGTACACATATGGTACAATGTGTCCATTACTATTGTGCTAGTGCCTGCCTGGCCAGGTGTAAGTTTAAACTGGATTGCTGGGGCCTACAAAGAAACGTGCCCTTATCTCTGGTTTTCGAGCTTGGATCTGACTGTTAATTCGAATTATACCTGGAAATAGAGTGATTATGTGTGACAGGCAGTATACCTAGCTGTATTCTGCTGTATAGACAGCTATGTGAAACGGTACTCTCCTTGGTGCTGAAACGCATTCCTCCTCCAGTTCCTGAACCTATTCATCAGCGCTCCAGCAAGTCACATTCAGGCTGTTCGCCCTTTTTCATTCTTTGAAACTGTCCTCACAATCTCTATGGTAGAAACCCTCGTGAACCCGAATTTGGTGGTGCTGCAAACGGTTGTCTGATAGTGATTATTTATAATCTTCTGGGTGGATATTTTCACAAGTTTTGTCATAATATGTTTTTAAATGTTGTACCCATTTTAAGGCAACCATCAATAAAATATTAAAGCATGGGACTATATTTATGCAGTGAGAAATCAACATCGGGGGAATGCTATTCTACTTTTATGTGTGCATGTCAGTAGTGTTACAATGCTGTTTACATATATATATATATAATTAGAAGCTGCACAGACGTGAAAGTTCTTGTAACCTTTAGACTTTTAGCACATCATCAAGGCCAGTCGTTTCATATTAGCACTTACTGATAAATAAAACGGCTCAGCATTTAAATTTGAAAGAAAGTTTTTATTGACCTGTACATTTTGAAAGAGTTATACATATGAACTGAAGGAGTCGCTAGATGTCCTTGCTTGTTTATGGAGGGTGTTCTTATATAAAGTGCTACTCTTACCAAACCATTTGACAGATTTGCTTGCAGAGATCTGACACTGCCCATTTATGATACCTGCTTTGACACTACATTTATACCTCCATTTGAAAGGGCAGTGATGCCAAATAACTAGAGAATGGGTTGATATTGCTAGTCTATTTGACTCAAATAAATATTTTCTTATTCACTTATGAAACATTGAGAAGCAATCATTGTATTTCACAATCTACAGCACACAACACTATACATTCTCATACTGGGTTTGTATTGCTGTGCATTAGTTTTGTGGCCAAAACTAGAAATGTAAGTGTGTTTTCCATACTAGGTATTGGTTGGAGGTGACTATGTTACACGTGCACTTTTTGTTACAAATATTACAATGCCTTGTAGCAACTCACCCCCCCCCCCCTTCCCCATTTATTCTTCACTAAGATATCTTATCTTCCAGCTTCAAATATCAGTATTGTTCTAATAGCATGCATTAGTTGATATCGGGAGCAGAAAAATCATGGCATTTTAAACATAAATAATATATTTAATCCAGATAGTCTGCTGTCTTTCTTTACTTACATGGCCTGCAATTTCCACAATATTACCAGGTTGTTACACAAAATGTGCTTGTTATGTTACTTAAACGCTTTGCCATGGTTAAAATGTGAATCCAGATGTCAGCTGTTGCGTTTATAAGATATAATGTGTAGGTGTAAAACAGCCTAAAGGTTCCAAATGACAGTAATCATGTTTAGTGTTAAAGTTAAGCTCTCTGTTTCAAAATGGCACTGCATTTACCGCTAAATTAAATAAGAGGTTACAAATACATAGGGAGCGTTTACTGTGACTTTAACCTATTCACTGCTACAGAGGCCAATAGTCGAGTACGTTGCAAGAAGTTCCATACCTCTGTTTCAAGGAAGGGGTTAAGTCGCTCATCTAGGAAGATAGCCAACTAGGGGAAGAATGTTCAATCCTTGTGATAATCTGCAACATTGTATCTAAAACTGCTGTCACATCTCAAACTTCCTAATTTTCAGCACCAGTGCAGAGCTCACTTCCAGCAGCTTTCCTGTCGCTTAGTGATATTCGTGCATTGATTTTACATGGGGCTGCACAACCATATTTGCCTGTCTTATGAGAGATCTAGCTGGGAAATGAAAGCACTCTACCCATGAATAAAACTAAACAGCTTTTCAGCACGAGGATATCAGATCAGTTGCTTAATACAAATTGGGGAAGGCTGTCTGGCTGGCAGCCTTAAAAGAGTGGAGCTATCTCAATTTCTCTCACTTATCTTGGCTGCACGTCAGAAGCTGTGCAGCAGTGCAGCAGGAAGGGAAAACAGCAAACCCTTTTACCAGTAAATCGCTATTGCACACAGACTTCCCCTATGCTACCATAGCTCAGCGATTTCTCCGTGCTGGATTATCTATTGATTGCCTTCCCTCCCCCTTCATCCCTTCCAGGCTCACCGGGATGGACATATGCGTTTGGATTTCTGAAGGATTCTCCCCCCTCTGACTAACATGGATGTCCCACCATTCCTTGCAGTTGAAGGTTGCTCCTTGGCGCAGTGAATGAAGAACATGCAGGGATTGCTAATGGGTTTGGGAAGCGGATCCTCCTCGCTCATGTCTCTGTGACCATGCCGTGATCGTTTCTGAGGGCCATCAGTCTATGTCTTTTCATTCTTACCCTACCGGGAAACCTGACGCTGTATAGGGGGAAGGAAACGTGCGGATGTACATTGAAATCATGAAGATTATTTCCCCTTTCCTAACTCATTCATTCTTCAGGTGCACCCTAAGATTCGTCGCTTGCTTGTTTTGGATTGGGTATGCTCAAGGGACGACACATGTTTTACGATTTGGTAAGATTTGCCTTTACTTTGCTATGGATTAAACGTGAGATGATACACAGATGTCTGCTAGCATGTCTTAGGTGGGAGTATTGCAGCCAGGTCTATGTGAGAGATAATATCCACAATGAAAACACACTCATATATCTCTGATGTCTGCAGAAACGGATTGTTGTCACTGCAGACCATTGGATGAAACACCAACATCTCTGTGATAATGAGTAATATAATAGGAATGTGTCACAGTAGCTTAGGGTATTTTTTCAGTGTATTTTGTAACGTGAAGCCTTTTCTTTTTCTGCTTCGTTTTACAATGTGAAAATTAACTGTGTATTGAATGCCAAAGGGGGAGTTACTAGTAAACAGTCATATAAAAACATCAACAGTAGTATTTCTTATAAAACCTGCAAGCTGTTGACTTTTCCTATAACATTTTTACAGGGAGCAGGTTACCTACATAAACCTATAAATGCCTTTATGACTTTTCATAGTAAGTTGCAGTTTCACTCTTTACGACTTGTGGACGGAAAAAAAACTCTGAATGGTTCTTGTCCTATACATTGATACTATACACTATTGTGTTCTGTAAAAACGATCCGGAATAAAGTGTAATAAAGTCATATGTGAGGTTGAAATTGAAATAGCATTAGTTTATTTTGAGACTAAACTTGCACTCAAGCAAATTAATACACCCCCACTCTACTTATGAAGCATGGGGAAACTTTATATTGTGGAGTTGGACAGCACTACGCTACCAAACAGGTGCCCCTGAACATATTGAATGTCCTCCTAAATGGAACACACAACGTAACACAGATATGGCATTGATTGACAGGTGCAAATGGATTTCACTTTACATTTAATTAATAAAGCAGGACCTGCCCGGTTCATGTCGTGCTCTGTGGGCATTTTGGGGTTAAGTTCCCTTCTAAGTTCCTTCTACTCTATTGTTTACAGTGACATTTTGATGGATAGCTAACAAAATAATGTTGATGCATGTGCGAGAAACAAAGAATTCCACGATGCTGAAGAAGACACAGGGCTGCTATTAATCTAGCGAGCTGAATTCATATAGTGTGACTTTCTTCTGCCGCCATCTGGTTTTAAGGTGGTGCTGGAGGCACGTTGCTAGTAGCAACCATCTCCAGGAATGCTTGATTTCTCTGGAAGCATATACACAGGTCCATATATCATGGCACGAATTGCTTTGCACGGTGTGAACATAACCGGTGTATTACAATGGAATCAATGCACCAGCTAAATATGTTTTTTTGTAATGATACCGTGACATGCAACACAATTCCCATTGTCACTCATCCATTAAAGCAATCACTTGCTAGCAACAGTGTTCTACTCTTCAACACCCAATGGGGCAGTTCTACTGATTAGGAAGTGCAGAAAAAAATCTTGTCTTCTATAAATCAGTTGCAGTATACATAATCGTGCTGTCAAGTAACACAACAATATGAAGTAATACAGTCTTTGCTGAAATGAAAAACAGACCAGCTCTCCATTGTGACAGGTTATTACTAAATGCCGCCATATAAGACAATATGCATATATGACTCGGGTGTATAGGGCAGACTTATGTACGGATCCGCTGCTGTGGATGGTAGTGATAGTGAACCTAGCCTACCACGACACTGGGGAATATTTATTCTCTGTTAACATTGGGTATTTTATTGGCTATTTCCCTACGACATTGCCTTGCTTTCTGACCATGACAGATGGCTAGCGGATGTGACTCAGTCATGACAGTAACATGCTTTCCCACATCGGTGCCCTTTTACGAAACAAAGGACCATTCATTTAATTTTTTTTACAGAACATTAAACAATATTAATAACAATAGTAGTGTGCAGTCCCATGTTTCCTTCTGCTAGGCTGAGGTCAAGAGTTGTCTGAAGAGAGTCTTCAAAGACAACTAGCCGCTGATTTCTGCCTTTGCCTGCAGCACTATGGCAACAGACGAGTCCTTAAACAATTGCTGTGCTTTCAGCTCCTGTTCAAGCCATCCATGCCACTGTAATCCTAGCTCACATCCACAGTAACCCCACTTTACTTATCTACTATAGAGCAGTATCTTCCGCTTTGCGTCCCCTTCTTATCACCATGTATTGGGTACAGCACACATCCAAACGTATCTTACTATGTAGTGAAATGAATGAAAAGTTGTTGAAAAGTGTGTTGAGAGAGTACACACATGTGTTGTAAATGGAAGCAACAACACATGTGTTTGTGCGTTTAAATATTATAGACGGCGATCTACCACCTACCTACCTTCAAGCACACCGGGTTTATGTCTGCAACGTGAATACATATAAGTATTCTGGTAGTATATGTGGTATATGCCATCATTGGGAAAATAATCTAATACTTGTTTTTACACTATGTATTTACCACATATGGTATTTGCATTATTCGCGAGGTATGGGATATCAATGTACAGCGCAGAATATAGTAGTGGTTATATTGCATCTAATTACCGGTGCTATATTTTAAGCATATGCTATTAGTCATAAAATCAGTACTATGCCAGTGCTGTCCTGATTGCAATGTGGTGTCAGCCGTGCATGAAAGCCAGCGATTCACACAATGTTATTCACTTGAGGCAGGATGGCACACAAGAATAACTGGCTCGGATTATAGCACTCTATCTCAGCATTTTCACCCACCACAATCACACCATTGATAGAATACAATGACTATTATGATACAGTTTGACTGTACCTATTTAAGTTTGCAACATAAAAACTCTTGTACTCACTCCACACTCGCAATGAATGCCCTTTATTCAAATTTGCCGTATTCAAATCCAAAGTTTTGGAAAAATAGACCTACAATACATCTACCTACTATACTCTTGTAAAAACATTGACTTATAGAAGCTGTGTATAATGGTTAAAATATTGACATTCTTATTGTAGTCTGGCTATGCATATAAGGACGTTGTACAGAACTACAGAGGGAACTAAGAAGTGTTTCCATAATGCTTAACAAATTATAAGGGTACATGTACACACACACACACACACACACACACACACACACATATATATGCTTCCAGTGAATTTAAGCAATTTGATTACCTTTTTTACAGTCGATTATATGTGTATATTTCTGAGCAAGGATGTAATCATTTTGACTGCGGCAGAAGCCGACGCACAACACTCAAACTTATAAAATGCATTGCCGGCTGAGAGCATAATGTAGCTTTCTGTCTATCTATCTATCTATCTATCTATCTATCTATCTATCTATCTATCTATCTATCTCCAGACAATGTATAATAAGGTTGAGTATAGTCTGCTGATGAATAATGAGCCTTGGATTTCATATAGACTTGTGAGCAATGCTAGACATATGCTGAATCAAAGCCACAAAAATCATCTGTACATCTGCAAACAATACTTCTATGTTTTTACTCTACACAATCACCACTTATGCAGTCATATCCCTCTTCTCACTGATGTCAATCAGTGCCTCAATGTTATTTCATATCGTGTATCGTTGATAATGAGCCAAAGGGACAGTTCGTGTTCATCAGTTCAAGAACTTTCAAGCATATAAAAAAAAACCTTGGAAAGAACGTGAGGTTAAATATCCCTTGAAGGGAAGAGTTGAGGAGCATTTTTATTGACTGGTCCAGATTAAACACTAGAGAGAAAGATTTCAATTTGATAACGTCACATCCCTTCCTGTTTTTCTTAGCTTTTTCTACTGACACTTTTGTAAGGTAATTAAATTGGCTGATTGAAGTCACAGTGGTCATGGGGTGATAAAGACTATTTGGATTTAATAGAATTTAAAAACAACAGTGAACAGCACACAACTCTTACAGACCAAGAATTTTGATGGCCCATTCAGGTGCTGACTAAATAGAACACGCTGAACAAGTTTAATTGAAAGGGCAAACTGGATTAGCTGTATACAATCTTTATAGCAGCAGATAGGGGAATTAAAATTATTATCCCTTTAAAAGACTCATTATTACATTATCAGGATTTAATGTAGGGTAGGTAAGCTTCATTCAGCACATAGCATCTAGAACAGAAGGGATTAAAAATAACAACAACTTAAGCACAATTATACAAAATAATAAGGTAATATGAATGTAATAGAGTTACATAGTTGCTTCACTCTGCGGATCAGACTGGTATAGTAGGGAAGAGATAGATAAAATGAGAGACGTGGGGTCCCATGTAAGCAAGTATATGTTATGATGTTTTCACACGAAGCACACATTTGCACCACTTTTATCAACCTAATATCTACGTTTTCCAGAATCATTTTGCAGAATGGTAAAAGTAATTTATATGTTTTTCTGTTTACCTCAACACACACTTTGCTAGCTTTTTATCTATTTGTGGATGATATATTTTTTTTAATTCTACACACAGTAATTGTATTGTTGCCATGCTAAAAGTGTACTGTCAGCTCGAGGAACACTGTCAATCGTCACATTATGCATACAATATTTTGCATGGAAAAGCTAGCATATTGTATCACCTGGTTATTAAGTACATTCACTAAGACAGCGTGTAGGCTTTAAGTGACACATAACAGGCCCGTTAGGCTTTTCACCTTCATATTTTCCCAAACATAGGAATCGCAAATTAGACCTCAAGCTAACATTTATGAGATATATTGTAATGGCCACATACTGCTTGCGGATACTTTCCCAGGAAACAGTGACATTAGAGCTTAAAGCTGTATGTGAGCTTTCAGTGGAAGTGTAATGTTTGCCTGAACCTGGAGTCTTAGAACAATTTCACTCTATTGTATCTTTTTATTCATTTTGTGGGATCAATATATCATTCAGTTGGAGACAAGCTCTATAATTTTCAAAGCGTTTACTGCAACGTTAGGGGAATAGAGAAACATCATAAATATCACTTTATCAGCTTTTAGAGTGTTTAATGCCATAGATATTAAGATAAATATTATTTGGTATGGGACCATTATAGTTTTCAGGGTACAAGTGCAATTACTTGGAGGTGTAGTGACAAAGGTAGCACATACCAATAATTACCATCCAACATTACTTTTACAGTTTGTGTTCCCTTTCATCAACCCTAGCCCTCAAGCTTGGTGCCTAAGTGTCATCATTTACAGGCTGCACCCACTCTGTGAAACTCCTTGACTACTACAAGCCTTTCCCCTATCATCAACATATTTATGTGTTCCCTGAAACACACCTCTTTAGGCAAACTTGACAAATTCCTGAATCCTCTGGTCTACTTTACTTGATTACCAAACTTACATTTATTTACCAAACTTGCATTTATACTTTTTCTCAAACAACTTATTGACACACAAACTAACATTGTGTGACTGGATCATATGGACTATTAAACACATTTATCATTTCAAGCTGACTAGCCCAATATGCAATATGCTGCACTTAACCTCATATATTACACTCCTATTTTTCTTTAAATCGTAAGCTAGTGAGCAGGGCCCTCTTCCCACTTTGTCTATGTGTTAACACCCTGTCTTATTTGTTATTAATTGTAAAGCACTGCATAGTATACTGGTGTTATTAAAGTAAAAGTTAAATAAACACAAAAAATAATCATCTAAGCCATGAGATAAACAGTTTCCAAATGGGAAATTGAGAATTCTAAATTACTATTAGACAATAGCTTCCATTATTCCCCTTTAAAATTGTCACGTTTGTTGTTCATGTAGCCTATTTGGATGTAAATATACTGTGGTGATTTTAACCATTCCCAAACTAAGACTATCAATCAATCAATCAATCAATCATCAATCAATCAATCAATCACTCAGACCATGGATCCACAAAATATTTTGTTTCCAGATCTATTTTTGTTCCTTCTTGCATTTAGTTTTTCTTTAAACCCCAGTAGATTTTCTCTATTAACACAGCATCAATAGATTCAGTGTAATATTGGTTACGAGTAACTGACCAGTTTTCATGGAACTACTAGTTCTCCTCGGTGCTGACTGGGATTTCTTTCTCACTTTGCTTATGGGTAAAAAAGCTTTGAAAAGTAAAATGTACTTTTGTATCTGTATCCTTCACGTGTTCAAGAACTTGAGTAAAATACATCATCATCATCAGTTAGTTAAGCAGCGCCACTAATTTTGCAGCGCTGTGCGGAGAACTCACTCACATCAGTTCCTGCCTCATTGGAGCTTACAGTCTAAATTCCTAACATACACACTAAGAGAGACTAAGGTCAATTTAATAGCAGCCAATTAACCTACAAGTATGTTTTTGGAGTGTGGGTGGAAACTGGAACACCCGGAGAAAACCCACGCAAACATGGAGAGAACATACACAGATAAGAGAACTCCACACAGATAAGACCATGGACAGGAATCAAATGCTTGACTCCAGTTCTGGTAGGCAGAAGTGCTAACCACTAAGCCACTGTGTTGTCCACTGTTTAATATCATTATAATCATATCCCTGTGCTACAATCAGAAAGTCAAACCTATTGCAGACACAAAATATAAAGCAGAACAGAAGAGCACAAAATAGTGTAGAATTCTAACACACCAAAATGATAAAATATATTTGTAAAAGTAAATTACTGCATACATTACATATGATATCAGATAAGATAACTCAGAATGCTTAATGGCACTGTTATGGCCAGTATGGTGGTTAAGTGGTTAGCACTTATGCCTCACAGCACTGGGGTCATGAGTTCAATTCCCAACCATGGCCTTATCTGTGTGGAGTTTGTATGTTCTCCCTGTGTTTGTGTGGGTTTCCTCTGGGTGCTCCGGTTTCCTCCCACACTCCAAAAACATACTAGTAGGTTAAGTGGCTGCTATCACAATTGACCCTAGTGTGTTTGTGTTAGTAAATTTAGTGGCGCTATATCAATAAATGGTGATGATGATGTTCAGTGATGGAGGTTCATAAAAGACTAGTCTGATAATGAGGAGAACCACCACCAAAGCAAAGAATAATGGCCCAAAAAGGTGGCCTTGCACATGCTTCCGCATGTTTTTCTACATTGGATGTCCATTACTTTTGTTAACCTGTTTTACAGAAGTGGATGCAATTTCCAGTTGATCCAAAGAAAATAACATTTTATAAAATTAAAAATCTAAGTCTAATAATTTCAATGATTGGAAATAGGTTAAAAATCGATGTAATCTTGCTAACTACCTGTATGCAAACTTTGCATTGGCTTTTGTACATTTTTTCAATAGCTTTACATACAAGATTGTTTTGCATTAAAACATCTTTTAATGGAAAGTCAGCTAAAACAAATTTCGACAGTTTCTAAAATGTTACATTTATTTGTGCATATTGCTAGGAATGCTTTTATACTTAACACTTTTACTTTAGATTTTCTTAGAAGAGACTTTTCAGCAGCACTTATTCTGACCCTATGGCATGAACACACTTCCACCTGGTACATACGGTATACTCTGTTCCCAAACTCCTAACTTAATTTAGTATTGCAATTATCTGGGCTTCATTGTTAATTGTTGAGAACTGTGTTTTAAAGCATCAGGGCAGCACGGTGGCTTAGTGGTTAGCACTTCTGCCTCACAGCACTGTGGTCATGAGTTCGATTCCGGACCATGGCCTTTTCAGTTTTAGTGGCACTATATAAATAGATGATGATGATCAGTTCATTACAGCTTACGACAATAGGAAAATATAGGTAACATTTGGGAGCAGAGCACTTAGTACCAGGTGGAAAAGGTAATGTTGGAAGTTGAGATCATTTTAAAACTCCACATATGTGTTACATAATAATGCATGGGAAAGTGATAATGAGTTGATTGGTTTAGCTATCTCAGTCTTACCTTGCTTGGAGCTGTAAGGGTGAGCTACTGCAGAGTAGGTGGTACTTAGCACAAAGCAAGCTGTGTTAAAGGAAATGTTTTGATCCGATAATCTATTTTTTGAAAAGTTTAACTTCATTATCTGTAAAGGGGAAATTAAGTAAAAAAAAAATCTATGCTGCAGCATATAATGTTGCTATCAGAGCTGTTTATTCATTGATTGAAGTGGGTGACTAAAGTGGGACAGATCTTCACAGAAATATAAAAACACTCAGCATCATGCTGTGAGCAACATCTGATTATATTTTCTGACTAACCATGCTATTTTGACATGATAAGAAAGTATATGGGATCAACTCTTCTCTATAACATAGTAACATGCTTTTTCAACTTTAGTTTCACTAAGTAGTTTATCAACTAAATGAAGTGACATATACAGATAAGTGTATAAAACAGCGCAGTAATTGTACAACTCGTTATAAGCCAGGTCCATTATCTTCCTACTATACACTTTAGTCCAAGCCTGTAGGTATGAGTAAATCAGCTTGCACAAAGTTCTATTTTCTGAACTAATGGCTAAAGATGTATGTTTGATTCATATGAAGTGTTTCTTTTTGTAAAGATGACTGTAGTGAGCAATACAAATAATACTGAATATGCTCCGTCTGTAGCATTATGTATCGTAGTTAATGATGTACCATGGTTAAGGATTACATAAAGAATGTGGGCTATCTTACGACACATCTCTGATTAGTTTAACCGTGGGAAGTTCAGAATGTTTGCGTTAATTGGAAAAAAACATTCTGTACCAAGGCACAAGGATCACTGTAATAACTCTGATCAATCTGTATTTGCTTTGCAATGTTTTGAAAACTGTAGACTTAGTAACAGTCAGAATGATTCACTGATTCCAGCAACATGATATAATTTTATCAACATATAACAGTTTACTCGTTGATGTCCACAAATGAAACCCACTGTTGGAAATTGTAGAATGCAGTTCTGAGATTGTCTATTACAACATGTTTTTATGCCTTTTTTGACAATAGTTGAAACATTTTTTTGTATTTTTGTTGAATAAAACAATGGTATATAAATTGTTTGGAGTTTCTTCAGAAACTAAATCTGCACAGCATCCTTGACTGGCAGTGCATCATCAGTTTAAACAGATAGCAATTTTCTGAGAAGTATAAACATTATCTGGTTAGCTGCTTCAGTGTACATTACACATTAACTTTTTTTTTTAATTCCAGTTGTTTAAATATGCCATATCATTTTACAAAAATTGACTTATTGAATAAAACATTGCAGTTATTATAAAAGTATATTTTACTGCCCATGTCCAACCTTTTCTCAGAAAGACAGCATCATTGTAGAACTAATGTGTAGATGCCTATAATATGGATTTTTACTATGAATACTTTACCTTGTTGTCTAGCCATGCTTTACTATTGTCATTGTACAATTTGAAATATTGCAACTTCTTAGCCAATGTTAGCAAACAACAGTAGAGTGTGAGACATATTTCAATTTTCTGTAGGTAAATTGTGAAAAAAATATCTAATTGGATATGCAGTATACCCTTTGTAATCATCCATGAATTTTCTGTTGTACAGTGTCTAAAATGTACAATAAACTCAGATTACGAGCTTTGCACCTTGTGTGTCACTCAGCATTTAATTTATATTATTGTGTTGGGGACTAAATGTTTCTATTTTTCTTGATATTTTCTGCTGTTGTTACTTAGCTCAAATTTAGTTTTGGATTGATTTCACTAAGTATAACAAAACAGCAAGTTTAAGTTTGCTGCAGTGCAGCCCATAGGGATCTAATGGGGTTCCCAACGACTCTGCTGGTCCAGCGCTGCTCCTCTCTCTGCTTTATTTGTGGGCCTTTCCAAACCCAAATAGTGAATGGGAAGTTCACAAGGGTGGGACACCAACAACATAGTTTAGGTGTTTGAAATGGCCATATTAAGTATAGAGCAGTGCTGAGATTTTGGTAAGGGAGAGATTTTTATTATCACCCACTGAGATGTTTTCTACACAGTAAATTTTGCCAAAACTTAATCTTTAATAATAATAATAATAATAATAATAATAATAATAATAAAAATAATAATAATATTAAAAACAGTCACACTATGCTTTTTGTGTTGAAAAGTGTGCATGCCATTTTAAAATGTACATTATCAAAAATAAAATAAGAAAAAGAGAAAATTATCTATTTTGTGGCCACTAAAAGATATTCTAAAGCATTGTCACAGATTCACTCTGTAATTTTTTTTTATTAAAATATTTTTTATTTGATATCCAGCTAATTTATAGCAACCATTTTATTAGATTAGGAATTATTGGGAACTAGCGCAGATAAAAATAATGTTTGAAAAATACACAAATACATAAGGCAGTTAAACAGAAGTAGCACAGATGAGTGCGAGTAATGCTGTAAGGACTCACATAGGATGTAGCAAAAGACATCACAGGACATACAAGGGAGACAGACAGTAGACAGGCAAGCAGGCAAGAGACAATAGGTAAAGAGGATCTTGCCCATGAGAGCTTTCATTCTAAAGGGAGGGCGGTCAGAGACAGTAGGAACAACTAGGATAAAATGGAGATGGTGGCTAAAGAAAGAGGAAATGATGGATAAGATGGTCAAGAGGCGGTAGGATATCATCCAGGGCCTAGGGTAATATAAATTCAGCACTGTTTCACATGATCATGACTAGGGTTAATACTCTCAAGTTTATCCAAAAGTCCAAAATGTTAGTAATATATCAATAGGAATGTAGCAACAGTAATAAAAAAATTTTCTTATTTTTTCATTATCTCAAATTAGGGTTTATAAAGCTATCTGCAATTCATTGGATGAAGCATAACTGATTTCAGAATAATCATCATAGACAGAGCGGGAATAAGGGAATGGAGGCGTCTGGGCTAAGAGGGCCTCCATTCCCCCGTGAGGCCCCCCTGTGAGCCGCCCGCCACCCCCCCAAGCGCTTACCTCCTTCTCTTGTCACTGTAGTCCTTCCATGGCGCGCTGTAAGTTCCTTACTGAGCAGATCTCATGAGAGTGAGACTATGAGTCTCACTTTCATGAGATCTTCTCAGTAAGGAGATTACTGAGCGCCGGAGAAGGACTACAGTGACAGGCTCAGCAGCATTGATCGGGCCAAGGGCGCTCGTGCCCCCGAACCAATCAATAATGCTGCTGAGCACTTTCAAGGGCCCCCATGATGCCTGAGGCCGATGGGCTGTAGCCCAGTTAGACCTCGGGTTAATCCGGCCCTGATCAAAGATCACTTTGAGGACTACACAATCAGCACTGACTATGCACTCTATACTGAATTCAAACATCAGATAGACCAGGATCAAGCTTGCTGCATTTCTTTAATCACTGTAGATAAGTACTGATAATGTCTTCCACATATATCTGCTGCTCACTATTCTGAAGGCTGTTCATGTTGTGGTCCCTTTCCGGGTGGATTATGTACACTTAATGAAATTACATATGTAGTAAGTTATTTGGGAATACATATCCTTAATGATGCAGTGATATTAAGTCATTGCAGGGCTAGATTATCCAGTGGTTGAAGTGGGGGTGTATACGGTGGTATGCCATACCGGGAATTCTCCTACTGCCTTAATTGTAAATCTATTAAATTACTTTCACTTACATTAGCTTTACAGTTTTCCTACCGTCACTTCTACATTTTCATACCACCGCTTCTAAATGTCCACTTCTACCCCTGAGATTAACATAAATGGAACCTATGGGCATACCACCTTCGTTGCTCTAAACCCAGTCACCTCTTTTACACATAATATTCTCTACTTCATTATTCCTGTTATAAAGCAAATCAGAGTGGCAATAACCTTCACTATATAGCCAACCTCAGATATTCTTTATGTTAATCCCTCTACCATGTTCATTGAACATTAAGCAAACATCAGTTATTTTTTTATTCCATCAGTTCATTTTTCTTTGCTAACAAAAGATAGGACACGTTTGATATGCATTGTGTTGTAGAAATGCTCAGAAATCTTTCAAAGTGGTTCTCAAACTGATTTGTCAAACTGGTTCTACACCTGGTTCTAAAATCTCAAACTTTAGATTAGAGTTAAATTCAAGCAGCACAAACAGGTTAGATCATGTTTGAGGTATTTTGAATCTGTTCAAGCTTGTTTGAACTTAATTGGTAAAAATTGTCAGTGTGAATGATGAATTTGATCTTTGAACGTAACACAGACGTATTTGCTGTTTGAATGAAAACAGAAAGTTAAAAGTATTATAAATTGTTGCCATTTAAGCTTAAATAAGCTTGAATATGTACAAACTGACTTGAACATTCTTCTTAAAATGTGTGCACAGCTAAAAGAGTATACTAAAAAACCCTGTATGCTGGTAAACTAATCTGGTAAAATAATTAGTTCTGCCAATTATTTTATTTGCAGACTGTCTGCAAATGACCCCATATATTATATGTAAAACAGCACAAATATTTGTCTAAGAAATATTTCTGTATTTTAGTTTTATTATTGTGATTCTAGCAATTTATTGTCTCAGAACTTTTGTGAATTACAGTAACAGTTTTCACGGTATTTATGTTTCCAGAATGCAGTACTGGTGGGGTAGGACAGCCTGCAGTTACATCACATCTCAGGGGCTCATGCTGAGTTGAATGCAATTTGTGTTTCTGGCGTATAATAGGCTTTTCTACTTCTGAGCAAATGCACAAAACACTAAATGAATCCATTGTAACTTAGCAAGCATTCAATATTTACTAAACAGTATCTGTCTGTCTGCGTGGCATCAACATCACGCTGCCGGCAGCATGTTTCAGCTGGTGTTTGAATCCTAAGTGTTAAAACCTGCAAACACAGTAATACAAAATTAAGTTTAAAGTAGGAATGGCAGAGTAAGACAGTTCAGAGGCTGCACAATAGTTTTTGTTACCCATAGCAACTAACAAATATATTACTCCACAGGAGCCCAGACGCAAGATTTTTAACTTTAACGCTCACAGGTACCATGTGTGTATTAGAAAATATCTATGTTTGGGCCTAATATATACTACGTGTCCAAAAGTAGGTGGACACCCAAAACTTCTGAAAAATATGGGCATTAAAATGTAGCTGCTCCCCCCTTTGCTGCTGTAACAGCATCCACTCCTCTGGGAAAGCTTTCATGTACATTAAGGTATATGGTTGCAGGGATTTGCATCCATTCAGCCTACAGAGCTTTAGTGAGGTTGAGCACTGATGTTGGGAGATTAGGCCTGGTTCGCAGTTGGAGTTCCAATACATCTCAGAGGTGCTCGATTGGGTTGAGGTTAAAGCTCCGTACAGGCCAGTCAAATTCTTTCATACTAAACTTGAGAAACTATTTTTTGATGGACCATGCTTTGTGTTCAGGGCATTTTCTTGGTGAATCAGGAAAGGGCCTTCCCCAAACTGTTTGCCGCAAAGTTGGAAGCACAAAATTGTCCAGTCAAGTTTAGGAAATCGCATGGTGATCTGAAGCATGTGTGCTATGTAGACCCAATTCATGAAGCTCCAGACAAATAGTTTTTATACTAACATTGCTTCCAGAGACAATTTGGAACTCGGTAGTAAGCGTTGCAACCGAGGACAGATGATTTTTATGCTCTGCACGCTTCAGCACTCAGTGGTCCTGTTCTGTGAGCTCCTGTGGCATGCTGCTTCGCAGCTGAGCTGTTTTCGCTTCACAATAACAGTACTTACAATTAACCAGGCAACTCTAGCAGGGCAGATATTTTACAAACTGACTTGTTGGAAAGGTGGCATATTACAGTCCCTGAGCTCTTCCGGATGATCCACTCTACAGCTAATGTTTGACTATGGAGATTGCAAAGTTGTCTGCTTAATTGTATGCACCTAGCAATGTGTGTGGCTGAAATAGCCAAACACACTAATTAGAAGGGGTGTCCACATACTTTTGCCCATGTATTGTATTTAATGAAAACCACAAGTATAATTATCCTTTAATTAATGAAGGGTGGTTTTCTTTCCAGTACTGCTACGTCATTGTGCTTTTATTACATTCGCTCCTATATTAATTTAGCATTGTCCAAATGCCATTCTCAGCAAAAATCAAGATGAAAAATATGTATTTTTAGATAATATAAGTTGAGATTAGTACAATATGCCTGTTAAAAAATCTGTACAGATAGAACAGTTATATTCTTTTCTATGGACAGCACTGCTAATTTTTGCATATTTCTACAGATTAACATTTAGCAAGAACATATATTCCTGCCAGAAAACTTTTATTTAGCAATTGAGAGAAATATGTATTGTATTTATGTGTTCATAGCATGCTCTACCACTAGAATACCAATGATACATTCCTGTGATTTTATTTGTGCAAAACTGCCTAGTACAGAATAAATAACATTTTACTCAGGCTTGTGACGGAGTGACAACAGCACTTTCTCTGGAAAGGATGACCCATAATATTCTCAGTGTCAGCCCCTGTAGTTATAGAACCCAGTCACTTTTTCTCCCTGTGTGCTCCAAATGCAATTGTAAATTATTTACAATATGGTTAGAGAGTTGTTTTAGAGCACAGCACAGATTACTTAGACATCTGTAGGAAACATTGTTTGGTTTAAAGACTTTCTAAGAAAAGTCTTGAGCAGTTGTTCAATTTAGTTTAATAAATCTGTGACATGTTATACATTTCTCATACCGATTAGGAGCTGCAACTATCCACAATTATGACACTGCTGGTGGTGCATTTTCTGAAGAAATGTTCATGGTCTATTAACATTGGTTTTGTTTTGTTACTACATACTATATATCAAATATAACTGCAGGTGTGGTGGTGGTGATAGAGGGGATGTGTGTCTGTGTGTGTGTGGGGGGGATAAAGGTGATGTGTGTCTGTGTGTGTGGGGGGGATAAAGGTGCTCAGAATGTCTCCTTTAGATCTAAAATAGTAAATTAACTGTTTATAATATGAATAGGAGGACTGTTGTACAGTCATTGCTAGCACAGCAGAACTCTTATATCATCATCATCATCTATTTATATAGCTCCACTAATTCCCCAGCGCCATATGGAGAACTCACTCACATCAGTCCCTGCCCCATTGCAGACTAGGGTCAATTTGATAGCAGCCAATTAGCCTACTAGTATGTTTTTGAAGTGTGCAAGGAAAGCAGAGCACCCAGAGGAAACCCACGCAAATATGAAGAGAACATACAAACTCCCACACAGATAAGGCCATGGCTAGGAATTGAGCTCATGACCCCAGTGCTGTGAGGTAGAAGTGCTAACCACTAAGCTAGCCACTAAGCCACCATGCTGTCTCTATATATATGCAGGTTAATGTGATTTGTGGTCTTTTCCAGGGCACAATGTACATTAGTTTGTTTTGTTTGTATTTTTGCACTGTAAAAGATCTAAATCATGCATAGACATACAGTATACTGTGGTCAATGCCCTGAACTTATCCATATATCCATATATCCTTATCCATGTATATGTTTAGATGATTGTCCTGTAAAAACTAAAATGGGATTTCATAGTATATACTCTTCTACCACAAAACTACATAGTCAGAGGCTTGCTATGCACTGCACTCATGATGACTGCCTACTATGTGTCAGAAGTAAAGATAAGCAAAATGAACAAAACTGTTCCATCAATATTAACCTCAATCATCATTTGAGTGCATCATTTTCGACATTTCTCCGGCAGAATTTGTCTGTGTTCCTTGTGTAAGTCCCCCTATAATATTTGCTCAGAGTCCAACACCACATTACAGAGCAGAATTAAAATACCGCAATCATCCAAGCTCTATACAAAGACTAAAAATTCAGCGCAAATGTACACATGACAAATAAAGTGCAAAATGACAATTTCTCAGAATGGAAAAGCAAAAGCGGAACTCAAAGAGAGTGTCGTTGGAACTCCACACCTCTGCGAAATTTACCTATTCCATTGTGAAATCTGATTTGTGCTAAATTCCACTACAGCTTGGCTCATGTCTAGCCAAAAGGTGTTTAATGATAACACCAGACACACCCATAAGAAAGGACCCACTGTTAATATCAGCTACCAGGGTATTTTATTTTTCATGTCAGGCATGTTTCTTTTCCCTATTAGGGATTTGATACCATCTCCTGAGGTTCTGTGTAGTTCATCTTATCGTTATTATATACCTTTTTGCATTTTATATACTCCTATGTATTAAACATCAAGTTATAATGGTATCAAGTTATAAAGGTGTCAAAAGCAAGAACATAAGAAATACACAGGGGTCAGGATTCCACTTCACATCATTTTGAAATCTTTCTAGGAGTGTGACTAATCTCTCTGCACGTGTGATGTGGCAACTAATATATAAAAAAATGAATGCTAACACAGACATTTTTTTAAGATATTATGATTTTTTTTATTATTTATAATGTTCCAAACATATTCCATAGTACTGTACAATTGGTGACAATTACAGGCAGTGACATAAAAATACAAACTAATTTATTTACACACAGGTACAAATGTTAGAGAGGCTCCTTGCAGAGGCTACAATGTAAAACAGTAAGCAAAACATGTGAGACATAAGGATTGATTGGGTTGGGTGGTGTAAGATAAGAGTAGAGGACAGAAGGAGCATGTCTATATAGATCTTTCTAAAGAAATTGTTCTCAAGGGAGCTCTTAAAGAATGAGAAATTTTAACAGAATCTGACGGACCCAGAGAATGTGAGCTCCACTCAAAAATTGAAGCATTTGAGAATCCTTGTAGAATGTATGGATTTAGAGTGCATGAATTATCATCATCATCGGTTATATAGCGCCACTAATTCTGCAGCACTGTACAGAGAACTCATTCACATCAATCCCTGCCCCATTGGAGCTTATAGTCTAAATTCCCTAACATACACACACAGACAGACATACAGAGTACAGAGAGAGAGACTAAGGTCAATTTTGATAGCAGCCAATTAACCTACTAGTATGTTTTTGGAGTGTGGGAAGAAACCGGAGCACCCACAGGAAACCCACGCAAACACAGGGGGAACATACAAACTCCACACAGATTGTATTTAAAGATAGGGTTCACAATGCAAAAAAAGGTGTACTAATGGAAAACACTTTAGGTAAGAGACATAATTTAAATGTCGTTAAGTAGGCTACAGGGGGCCTGTGTAGGAACATGCACAAAGGAGAAACTAATATAGAAAAGAAATAGTCATTGGAGTGAAACTTTACAGTAGTCAATTTAGGATATTGTGAAAGAGAGAAGTAAATCTTTAATGGAATCTTGTGTAATATCAGGTAATATGATGGTGGTAGTGACAGAACTTGGGAGCCTCAGCTAGAGGGTGAATTCAACTTCTTACCTATAATAATTAGATAATTAAATCTAAAGGGCAGATTCAATTGACCACATTACTGTCGAATGTAACGTGGCCTGTGCAATATTACTGTTAATACGGTCTTTTTAACTCGGATTTCTGCTTGCAAAAAATCAGTATTGAAATTACCGTACTAACAGTAATAATGCGTACTATTACCGTAGTAACGGTAATAGTGCATGGGTCGCTATACTTTCTGCAGTAATGCGGTCACTTGAATTACCCCTAATAATAATTTATATTACAACATATGCTGCATACCAAAAAAAGCCATTTAGGCCACCATGAACTCATTTGTCAGAATGCATGCAATTTACATTAAATAGGAATCTTGCATTCATTTTTTACTTAAATATATTAAATGTTTATTTGTGTAAAATGAAAGTTTTTATTTGTGATTTTTTTTATTTTACTGTATTGTTAGCGTGCCTCCATATTATGTTTTGGTTATGCCTAGTGTGTGAAGAACAGTAGTATACAGTTGCCATGAATACAGATCTAGCAATGCAGACAATAGCAGCAGAGACATTGGTATATGACTGTATTGGGAGCATAGACATGTATGTGACATAGGGGCATGTGTGATATATGTGACTTATTGTTTCCATGCACATGCAAAGTTTCAGCATAATAACTTCCTCTCCAGTATTCCCTCTAACCCTGCCAGCTGCACATCACTCCAATGTTAATACACTGACAATCAATGCATTGACAATGCAGTGACTGGCAGAGAATAAAGGACTTGCAGGGGAGGCAGTTATGTCTGGCAGCTACAAGTCACTGTGCTGTATGTAAAATCATGGCATGAACAGTGTGGAGTCCTCCCTCACTTATAGCCCTTTCACTCTTGCAGCTGAGCAAGGGCCATGAGCAGATGAGGTGAGGTGAGGAACACTGTTTTTCTCAATGGCAAAAGCTATTGAGAAAAAGCAGAAGAGGGAGCTGTGTAAAGCTGGGGTTAGGGCACTGTGCCAGTAAAAAGCCTATGCTGAAGAGCACACTAGTGCTAGTATCAATGGACTAATGGTGGTGGGCACTGTACAGATTTCTGCAGTTTTGAGGTACACCATGCTAGCACATATTACCAGTAAGATTAATATTTTGCTGGTGACTTGTGATGCAACCAATGGGGAGATCCTGGTGGGTCACAGTGATGCTATAATCAAGGGGGAAATGCTGGGCACAATCTTAGTGTAATCAACTGGGGGCATAGTGCTGGTATAATCAATGTTGCAATGGTTGCAATGGTGGTTGCTGTGATGGTATAAGCACTGGGACAAAGTGCTGCAATGTTAATGCACTGACAACCAATATATTGACTATGTGAATAGTTGTTATATAATCTATGTGGAGAGTGCTGGTATAATCAATATAGCACTGCACTAAATAAATCATTAAATAAATAAATAAAGTAAATCATTAAGTGTTCTATATCTTATATTTGACAGTGTTCATAAAATAGTTGTGTTTTTGTGGCAATTCAATGTATCTAACAGCATACTGCTTCATCACATTGCCTAACAATATGAGTTTTATATTTTAATTAGCTTTATAGTGTTGTACTGTTTTTGTTCAGTAATGAATGTGGGGTCGCGGGTTACTGAAGAGCTTCGCTTGAAGGATTCTTTTCTATGGAGTCTTCATCCTTTGAGTTAACTGCTCTTTAAAGAGTCTACTTATGCTGTATTAATATGTATATGTCATTATTTGGTTGTTATTCACACTGCCATTGGAAATAGGAATATCACAATTTCAGTGCTACTAGGGAATATAATGATGGTAATTAATCATGAATGTAATGATTATTTTGTGTTTATTATACAAAGCAAAGGGCTTTCATGTTAAACTTTGTTTAAATATTTTATAGCTGTACTGAAAGGCAATGAGGAGTCTTATGTTCAACATATTTTTTCATTGATTGCTAAAATGCCTTTGATTATTTTATGGAAGGGCATTATTTTGGTTACATACTATACTAAAAATATCATATTTGTGGTAAAGAAATTTCAATTACAAATATTTGTTTAGGCAAATGGACATTTGATTTCACACAACTAGTATACGCACAGATATACTTTATATCCCAAGATGTTATCCTAAGTATAAGAAAGTAAATTTATAAGATTTTACATAGATTGCAATGTATTTTTTTTTCTCCTTGTTACATTCTGTGATTGTTCATGCATGTTTGAGTTAGGGAAACTCATCGCAAATGCATAAGTGTCACCGGATTTCAAAACACCAACATTGTGGCATTGATGAACACAACATTTGTTTGAACATTGTGTTCAATGATCAAGTGGCTGGGTAACAAAACAAACATTTACTGGGTATCTTACAGCAGGTTGTGATGGACAGCTTGGCAATCATGCATGTAAACAGGAACAGAGAAGAACTAATTTCCTTAGAGAGAGAACTAAATATTTTTATGTTATAGGGTCAGTTCAACTGTTTTGCCTTTCCTTTTCTTGACTGTTAGATTAACTTTGTTTAATCATAAAATCATTCAGAAGTTGCTACCAAGTTTTAATGGAATTTTGAAACTCCAAATCACAATCCAATAAGACTAATTTATGAACTGTAAAAAATTAACTGTAAAAAATGCACATATGTACTCAGCAGAAGGTTAAGTATTCTCAACCCTCCGCTGAGTACAGATGTGCATTTTTTACAGTTCGTAAATGAGTCTTACTGGTTTGTACTCTGCTCCGTGGTCGGTAGAATTTTGAGCCAGCCTATCAGTGGCAACACGGTTCATGGCCAGGACTTTGCTGTGTGTGGCAGCTACGAAAGTGTTTAAACATGATCAGAACAGCCAGTAAGTGTCCTCTGCTGACCTACTGCAGCTAACTATAACCAAGAACTGTGCTGCTTCCTAGTTACTTTATATGGTGTCATACTCAGTAGATGACTCCTAGCAGTGACAGAACTACCACCTTTGAAGGGGATGCAGTAGCTATGAGACCCAGAAGGGAATGAGGCCCTCAATCTGCTCATGTGATCATGTGAAGAGGTCAGCACATGCACACAAAGCAAAGCTGGGGGTTCTGCTGTCATTATAATGTCATCATTTTGCTATAAGGCTGGCATTCACCAGTCAGAGTTGTCTACTGGGTATGAGGACACCCTGACCTAAACCTGGTCTCCAGTGCACAAGGGGACATCATGGGACCGCATATGGAGTGTAAGTAAATCATATGGTTTCCACCAGAGATCTGAGGTCTAATTTTCTCACTAACAGAGATTGGTAAATATAGCATTATAAAGTCACCAAAGATCTAGGGTCTGTATAGTAAAGCCACCATAGGACTGGAGTCTACAGTAAATCCACCAGCGATTTGGGGGGTCTGCACTATAACACCTGCAGAGATTTTGGGGCCTACACTGCAAACCAGCAGTGATTTGGGGCCTACATTTCTTGTATTAGCTTGCTATCCAACGGCTAAGCATGGTGGGGCTTGTAGTTTCACCACACCTGGCAAGCCACATGTTGTCCAGGCCTGGACTAGTGTGTAGTTGTAACTAGAAGTCTCTCTGTATTGTAAATTGGTCGTTAAAATATTCTATTGTATATTGTTTATTTAGTTTATTAAGATGTTCTCTGTATTGTATAGAGGACTCTAGAATGTTCTCTGTATTTTATATGGGTCAATAAGGAGATCTCAGTATTGTTCTTCTGTCACCAGAATTGATCTCTAGAATGCTCTCTATAATATATATATATATATATATATATATATATATATATATATCTCGCTATAATGCTCTTTGAATGCTCTCTATATTGTATATAGGTCATTAGAATAGTCTCTACTTTGAAACAGTCAGATAGGGCAGGTAGGTGTTGTATTTGATTATAATGCTTTTCTATAGCTAACAATTCTTCAAATATTGTATTGTCTATATAAAAGCACACCCACTTTAGACAAACCACATTTTTTGTCATTGCAGCACACTGATGGAAGGACTTGTGCCACTTGCTCTCCAGGCCAAAAGTTGTCAATCCCCCATGTCTGTATTGAATGTTTATTTGTGTAAGTAAATTGTGTAAATCCACAGGACCAATAGTCATATACTAGCTTATGCTCATATCTTCAAGAAAAACTACACACAAAATATAGTTTCATATAAAATGTGTTGCATTATTAACATTCTAATTGTAAAACTTATGTATATATTATAAAACAGTATACAGTGTAACAATATTTTACACAAAGTATAGATTTTGGTTCAATACATTACATTCATTGCCTGTTCTATAAATATACAAGTCATTGTGTGTGTGTTTTGACTAACTATTGTCTAAAGGTATGTTTGTGTGTAGAGGGGGAGGAGGGGGAACGGGGGAGACCTGTAGGGTTGAGAGAGCACACAGGCATGACTCCATTCATCTCATTCAAAGTCCAACAGCCATTATTCACTATCCACATTCCCTTCACATGAGAGTTTCTAGATGGCAGCCATTTTATAAGTATGCCAGATACTAGATCCATTTTCTCTATTGTCTGAAACCATGCTCTAAACACATGGTATTTAACCTTACTGCTTTATTAAGTAGGTCAACATTTCCAGTAATAAACCACAATATTTCAGAGATTCATAGTTACAAACCACCCTTTAAACCTACAGTATAACAAAACGTTAAATTAAACAATCTGACCACTTCCTGAACAATCCAATCCCTTACTATGTATCTATTCAACAGCAGCATAACAGACTTTGCAATATACCATCTACACTGTTTCTTCACTTTCCCATAAAATACTTTTCCAACACCACCATTCTATCTAACAAACATACTATGCAAAACCATTTCCATACACTTACTATTGCACAACATTTGCATTTTGCATTAGCCTTCCAAGAATAACCTTTGCCAAAACCACAAAAGCTTCAATGTGAACCAACAATCCATCCTAAATATAACAGGAACTCCAGGAATTGTATAGTATTACAGGAATAAACACATTGTCATCCATCTTAAGCACATGTGCTTATAATAGTCTAATTTACTACCAATGCAACTTTCATAGCAACAGGGCCCAGTTCTTATTAGACTGCACAATCACATACAAATCAGACCAACACCATACCATTACCTATGTTATATCTACACAGCATTGCTACATTATTACAAGGCATGCAGTTATGTAACACTATCCATACCAAACCAAAGTCTTCACTATTAAAACCAACACCAGCTCCAAATAACTCTTGTACTATACTCAGAAACTTCCATTCACATTTACCATCTGTATAAATGATCATTCCTTCTCATATACTCTACACATATGCATCCAGATTCGACCATCTTCCATTCAACAACACATTACAACATTTATAGCATTTATGTTTCCAGACTCACTCACCTTTCATTCATTCCATTCAAAAACTCCATTCTAACATCTATCCTGCTAATCAGGGCCCAAGGCCCTCAGTCAACTCACTTTCCTGCATGTCCAGCTAGAAGCTATGGCCGCATGTCTAGTCAGGCTGGGAACAGAGCACGAAGAGAGAGTTTCTCCTTGCATCACGTGTAAACCCTTTCTTGTGGATGGAGTTTACCTTTTCCACAGGAAACTGCTCACAGCATTCATATGCTAATTACTGACAAACTGAACAAGACTTGTTTCACTGGTATTCAAGTTCCACAGTAACAGGTAGGGGAGGGAGAGCTTTGTGCCTCGCCAGTGTGCTCATTCAACTATGGCTAAATTCTGATATATGTTATAAAATCAGATATAAAATAATACATTATTTATATAATCTTCATTAACACCCTTACAGATGTCCTGGGAAAACCACTAGTGCCTAGTTTTGTGAGTTTGTAGATCGAGTGTAAGATGCGAATAGAGTGATTGTAGGTTTCCATTACATCAGTCAAAGCGTGTCTAAACTGAAAGGTACCAAATATATACCATTGGAAGTTTACGACAGGCCCAATCTCTACTACTTTATAGAGGAAAAAGTGACAACTGCACCAGTATCTGTATATCCCTCATTCAAATCTCCTCTCCCCTTATTTGTTTGATATTACAATTAGTTGTAACTTTTTATTCATTGAATGGGAGGTGCTAACAATGGTGACTTACAAAAACCATGTGCAAATGTACAAGAAAAGACTGTCATTATATCATGATGTAACCTTTATTGTACATGCAATTAATTGTTTATTCATTTAAAAGTTGCCAGTGAAACGTACAATAAAGTAATTGGTGATTAAACAAAAATTAATATGTGATTTTAATATTGCTCAGGTGTGTTGTGTCTTATTAATCTCTCTTAGTAAATTGTATCCAGTAGCAATATAACTTTACACATTTAGAGGTGCCTTGGATTGTGCAACAATGTTGTTCTCTCTTTATTATTATTATATACAGATTATTAATACTTCTTTATTGGTAGTAGTTTCTTACTAACTAGTAATATGGATATTTATATTAAGCTAGTTGCCTGCACCAACCTTATCAAATATTGTCCTTTTAATGTTTGTATAGGGTTTCCAATTGTATGTTCCAATAGGTATCATATTTCTTATCCCTCACATATATAAGATTTTCAGTTTCTTGATAAATTATCTTTACATAGTGATACCAATATGCTCATATATCTCTTCAATGTTCCGACAAATATCAAGTGATCTTTCCACTCCTATGCTAGTTTTCTCTGTTTATCGTTCTCATTAATTTTGCATAATTATCTAATAGTGCTCTTATATCTCACACATATATTGAACTAGAGACCAATGTGTTATGTATTCTTATACGTTAGTTAAATAACAATGTTTAACTATCTTTTGTAACATTAACGAGAGACCACTATATTATGTTGTTTTATACATAAAATTAAATAGCAATTATTATAATGTATTCTATAACGTTACTGTTATTCAGTTTCACCAATTAAACATTGAATCTTAAGGTGTATCCAAACGGTATAATTTAAAACAGTTGTATTCAGGTCTCTAATGATTATAAAGTGTCATTCTGTTGTTACATGTATTTCCAAAATTAACAAGACTAACAGACCCTAGTCCTTTTGACAAACCGCTTCACAACAGGACATTAGCTAACATTTATAAATAGATCATTAGTAGATTTATAGATATATTATTTTTGCTTTTAATGCTTGTTAGGTGAATGTCTATGCATAAAAACGTATGATATAGTGTTCTGAGAGATACATAGCAACCTCATTCATCATTTGCACCTGAGTATATAAAGTCTGGATGACCGACTCAGGCAAAAATAAGACTTCTTATATTCTAGGTATACTGTCCCTATTAGTACATTGAGATCAGGACATTGTCCCTCACCTAAGTTTCTAACATTGCTACAGTGTATTGCTGTCTGGCTTGATAACTGTATTGTAAAAAAACACACATTCACACTCCCACAGCTAGTGCAACGCGCATTTCTATGTGTCTTTTTTTTCAAGGCAAAATTAAATGTGTACCAATTATTAAAGTAATTTTATCGTTTTCAAATAAGCATTGCATAGGCGATTGTATTGTGTTTCTAACGCACAAAGTGATTTATTTTAGCAGATGTAAATAGTCAACAATTCAATACATTATTATAGTATGATACAGTACAGTACAGCCAATACCAAAAGTTACATACATACCGCGCTCTTATCGCATGTGCTCGCTGCGCTAACCACGGGCACCCCTGGACAGTGATTCACCTTTGAATACTGTGATCAGTGAAGACTGAGGCCAGTGGGGGTGCAGCTATGATTATATATGCAGTCAGTGTTATAGAGTGAACAATAGAGATGACGTAGCTTGCTTCCATAGGTCCAGACAAGGGTGGTTCCAGGGTAAACAGGTCATAGGCTGATTCAATCTAAGGAATCCAAAGGTGGGGGTCGTCTCTCCAGGGGATGTGCTCCAGTTACAATGAATTCATTAGCATTTCACATTCTGATATCACTCTGGCTATTTATTCCCTAACATCAATAACTAGAGTATGCAATATGCGATCTCTTCGGCGATGGAACCGGACAGCTGCTGATGAATAGGGGATTAGTATGATATCAAACATGTAACATTTCCCATAACCTGAACCTTAGATAACACTAAAGTGTACATATAATCATAATATATAAACTAATAATAAACCAAATACTGTTTGCTCATAAATTACTGTGTAATGGATCCAATATGAATTACATAAATAACAATGTTGTCATGCGAGTGTGTACGTGCGTATTTTACTGTGCGATCGCCATATGCCACGTGTAGAGTGGCATACTGAGTGCAATCGGCCAATAAAACAATATTAACCAATATACTTTCGTTCATCCAATTATACAACTTTGACAGTTCCACCCTTTGATAGTACAATAAACTATCACCTTAAAGATGTTATATGCAGGATCTCAGTACTACGTTTCATTGCTATGTAATGCAAATCCCCCTTGGGGTATGACCATGCTGTTTGTAGATCTAAACAAAATATCATAAGAGAGAGTCTTAATCCTCAAAACGATTTCTTCTTTTACTATAGACCGTACATTTCTGGAGCTTGGATATAATCTTTTGTATGCCCTTTAAGGGTGCAATAAAACACGTAATACATTATTTGGAAAGGTACAGGGTACAATAGAACATGTATCAGCTATACAGAATTCTCTACTACAGTTCTTCAAGTTTAACAGGTTCATCTGTCCAACGCATATCTTTAAGCTCAGAATAGATTTAAACACTTCATGTTCATCAATAGCATCATCCTATGTCTATCAATAATGTCATATACAATCTCCTTCAGCTTGCGTTAATATACACACTTCTAATAATGTCATCAGTTCTTTTCATCAACACTTGTGGGCGGGCTATTGTCTGTTCGTTCTTCTCAGTCTCCCAATACTCAGATTTAACAGTGATCGGCTTGCAAAGCATTGGGAGACTTCAGACTAAGGGACCTAGGTGTCGTACTTTTCCCCTAGTGACCTCCCACCCATAGTTAGGGTACCTCAAGAATATTTAGTGGGAAGAGAACTAGTCCTACTTGATATAATCACTGAGGTATGTCACTGAGAGCACGCCGAGCACTTTGTTTGGTCTAAAACTTTACCCTCCCAAGAATGATAATCATTCTCAAGGATGCCTGCTCAAGTCCGAATATTACTGGACTGGCATCGCTGGGTGTATCTCTCTTTTAACTATGGGGTCACCGTACTTACGGACGTAATGCTACTCAGACAATAGCGCCTCGCACTTTCTCCAAGCTCCAGGGTTTCCAAATTTTCTTTACCTCTGAATGGAATAGAGTAATTGGCTGGACCAATTATGCTACTAACTTCTCCTTCATCCCCAATTCCTCAACATCATTACCTGAACCAGCCTCTGTCACCTGCTAATAATTAAAAGAATTGACCGTCCCGAGAAGAGAATGAAATGAAAGAACACAAAACAGGAAAAACTATAACTTCATGCTGGACAACTGTCTTAGCCTTTGGCTCAGGTGCTACTAACTGCATTCAAGGCCTTCCAGAACAGACTCATGAGTGCCCTTGGACCCTTCTCTGAGTGTTGGCCCCTCTGCAGTGGGTGGAATGGGCACCAGTGTGTCTCTGCTACTCTTGAAGCCGTGCTGCTGGTAGCCTACACCTGGTACCTGTCTGTCAAATAACCTGAGCCTAAGAAATTACTGCTCCACAACTTACTCTCCCGATCCAACATCCTGACAGTTATTGTGACTTTTCAGGAAACAGTGTTTTGGACGTTCTCGGTTGCTGTCTCACTATTTACCTTCTCTCAAGGTCTAACCTAGTTTTTCAGTTACAATCTCATCTCAAGAGGGGTCAAGAACATCTCAAAAATCGTCAGGTTAAGAGCCTACCCAGAAGTGACCTTTTGGTAGCGGGGAAAGACTAGTGGCCGAAGCTATCAGTCACTTCAATCGAGTTCCAACTCTTATTCTATTTAATTCGTTCTACCTAGTACCATTACTTTATGTTCACACTGGTTTATGGATAATTGAAAGTTTGTGATTTGTTACCACTACTCATACATTATACCTCTATTATCAATAACATGAATACCCCTATCATCTATTATAACTCTAGGACTATCACATTGAATAACAAAAGCTTTGAGTATGACACAGTAATACATTAGACACATTTCAATACACCTCTACCCAGACATATTTCATTGGTACACCACTGTATACTTGAGAATCCTGCATGGTGGTAATTGGATGACGTGAATTTGTTTCACCTGGCGAACTTCTTCAGGTAACCCAAATCTTCATATATTAACCAATATGTGTATGTGTGCATGTGTGTGTGAGTGTGTGTTCTCATTTTAAAACTAAAACATTACAACGAAAAACAAAACAAAACATAGATTTGTTAGCTGTCACATAAAACCCTGCTCTCTATTTGAGAGCTATGTTCGCCCTGGTGTGACAGCCATGTATGGTGGTGTGTGTAAGTGTGGACTTTACTAGCAGCTACTTTAGTTGGTAACTGTGTCACTATATAAAGTCCTCTATGTAGTGTCCTAATAATGTGCTGGTATTGCTATAAAACGATTTCTCAGTCACCTCAACATCGCCCCCTAGACTAGAAAAATGCTGAAGACCAATGTATATCAATCGATTTTCCCTCTGCCAACTCACATGTCATTCTCAGTACCTCACATTCAGCTTCTTGACTAAGTGATAAAGAAAAAGGGGTCTATTTCTATAACAATTTCTTCAAATATAACAGTACCCAGAACATATCTGTCTAACAGTGAAAAAATATAAAACACGAAAATTCTACATTTTCTAGGGTTTCACATTATGTCGTATCTTGTGGTAAAAATCCTACTCCAATGTTCTATACAGAGATGCATATCTGTATGCCTAACCTCCAGCAATCTCCTATCCACCGTTTGTACATCCATATAAAGGCACATTTTTGTACAGGAGGCACGAATCATAAAAACAAAAAAAAACAAAAACAGAAAAAACAAAACAGATATGCAACCTATAAAACATTAATCGTATTTCCACAACAGAACCTTTCTGCTTAAAATCAGCAGTTTCTATACACATGAAAACAAAACCCCTGACTGTTTCTGTAACTCATGTCAATCTAGTGTGTGTATCCCTGAACTTGTCTTATGTAAAAAAAATAAAAAAATATGTCTTAGCCCCATTGATGAGACTGTGTCTGTTTTTATCTCTACTAGAGCAGAGAGAGAGAGAGAGAGAGAGAGAGAGAGAGAGAAAAGAACGATAGAGAGATACTAGCATAGATGTAAAAAAAATGAGAAATAAGAAAGCAATGAATAATAGGAATACAAAGATTTGAATACAAGGGTTTGAAAACAAACAAACATGCAGAAAGGGAGATTTTTACAGCAAAAATGACAGCTGGATTGGACTCTATGGGAAAATGTCTGTATTCATTTAACTATGATCCCTCCCCCTACTTGACTAGGGTGTTTTATGTGCAATCTAGTGTCGTCCGTCATTTGTTCATTAAGAACTCGTTATCGCCATAACTACATACCTTTGCAACGGACTTTCCTAACTTATGATAGAGAAATGAAAAATTTACTCTTAGTGACTCATATTTTCTCTGAAATACATAAAACGATATTTTGGAGCAAAGTATGTACATACTTCATTTTTGGATAATGATTCTCAGCCAAACAAATTATCATGAGTCACTGCAGCCTGAATCAAAGAGTGTTCCAATGATCCATTGTTAATTAGTCTTTCAAGAGTGATTTTTCTATTTCTCTATCCTACCCCTGTAAACACAAAGTCTATATTTCTTTTGTGTACGCTTTAGCTGTGAGAAGAAAAACAAGATAGTTATCTTGAAACAGCAAACAAATCAAACATTTCCATTCTTTACCATCGGCCAGCGATTAGGAAAACAAGCATTTGACAACATAAAACAAACAAACAAAATCAATAAGATTACCTTTTAAATCAGTTTTTTCTTTCTAAACCTGCTCACCAATACTTACCACAGTTTAACATTTACCCCGCTTGATTGTAGGACTATAGCGCTGACTTTCGCTTTCCCGCGCAGCATTTGCTGCTATAACATGCGCGGGCAGGTGTGAGTCTTCTAGTCTATGTGAATTTCTCCTTGGAGGATATCTACGTGACCCACCCCTATGTGTATTGTGTCTTTCCTTTTTACAATCTCTCCTAATATGTCCTTCTTCTCTGCAATTGTAACATCTCAATATTCTAGGTTTCTTGTTATGTGGGTTGTATGCTGGTTGTCGTGTGTGCAGTCCCGCTAGTGCTGGGATACTTACCATCATTACTCTATCACTTATTGTCTCTTTCTGTTTATTTATACTTTTATCATGTCCTATAACTGACTCCCTGAGAGCACTTACAGTAATTCCTTTCCAGTTTGGTAATGAAGTTTGCACCCTTCTTTTCAAGTTTTCCCTGAGGCCATCCATTAGAACTGAAACCACATACTACCATATTAAACTGCACCGTATGTTACATAAAAAATCCACATACTACCTAAAATAGTGTTCTTATTTCAAACACAACCATCCAGTCCCCCTGGTCATGCAGCAACCAATATCTCTGTCTTTTCAATAGTAAATTACCTCTTTGTCTGTCTTCAGCAGTATGCAAATTCTTCCCTTATCTATCTCTTTTCAACAGTATGCAAACTCTTCTCTTATATTTATGCATACCATTCACATACAACCTTTTGTTTTCTGCTCAGAAAATAGATTTCCCAATCAATGGTAGTTTTACAGAGGTTTTAACAAATGCTTATATAACAGACTATGAACATATTAACACATATGTAGACTATGTTACATATATAACAGACTATGAACATGATTGTTTAAACACGTGGTAACAATACCGGAAGTTCATACACGCTAAACAGGAAGCACACATACACTAGGCAATGCAATACCCTTTAAAATACAAAACAACAATAAAAAGAAACATTTTTCTTTCTTGTCCCTAGATTCTAGTTAGCATTCCTTCAGAATACGCAAAATGGACAACAGGTTTTGAACACATTGCCTTCTTTCCCGTATGAGACGCGTCTGTCAATATCCACCCTTTGTTGAGGAACCGAATTCCGTCAGCGTTGCATACCTTCTGGCAACGTAACCTCCTAACTCAAGAGCCCCCAAATTATTAAAGTAATTTTATCATTTTCAAATAAGCATTGCATAGGCGATTGTATTGTGTTTCTAACGTACAAAGTGATTTATTTTAGCAGATGTAAATAGTCAATAATTCAATACATTATTTTAGTATGATACAGTACAGTACAGCCAATACCAAAAGTTACATAATACCGCGCTCTTATCGCATGCGCTTGCTGCGCTAACCACGGGCACCCCTGGACAGTGATTCACCTTTGAATACTGTGATCAGTGAAGACTGAGGCCAGTGGGGGTGCAGCTATGATTATATATGCAGTCAGTGTTATAGAGTGAACAATAGAGATGACGTAGCTTGCTTCTATAGGTCCAGACAAGGGTGGTTCCAGGGTAAACAGGTCATAGGCTGATTCAATCTAAGGAATCCAAAGGTGGGGGTCGTCTCTCCAGGGGATGTGCTCCAGTTACAATGAATTCATTAGCATTTCACATTCTGATATCACTCTGGCTATTTATTCCCTAACATCAATAACTAGAGTATGCAATATGCGATCTCTTCGGCGATGGAACCGGACAGCTGCTGATAAATAGGGTATTAGTATGATATCAGACATGAAACATTTCCCATAACCTGAACCTTAGATAACACTAAAGTGTACATATAATCATAATATATAAACTAATAATAAACCAAATACTGTCTGCTCATAAATTACTGTGTAATGGATCCAATATGAATATGAATTACATGAATAACTAAATGTTGTCATGCGAGTGTGTGCGTGTGTATTTTACCATGCGATCGCCGTATGCCACGTGCAGGGCCAGTGGTAGCCTCCATGGCGCCCTAGGCATTTTTACAAAATCGGCGCCCCAGCCCCCCCCCCCCGCAACAATCGGCGCCCTCCTCCCTCCTCCCTCCTCCCCCATCACCCCATCTTTCCTTACCTCACCACCGCCACCTCTCTGCTCCGTCTCCTCCCCTCCACTCACTGACACTAGTGAGTGGAGGGGAGGAGACGAAGCAGAGAGGCGGCGGTGGTGAGCAATAGCCTCTTCCCCCCTCCCCCGTGCATCTGAATGCTGTGCGGCGGCCGTGACAGGTATGGTCAGCGGTCACGCCCTAGGCAAGTGCCTAACCTTGCCTAATGGGAGCGCCGGGCCTGGCCACGTGTAGTGTGGCATACTGAGTACAGTCGGCCAATAAAACAATATTAACCAATATACTTTCGTTCATCCAATTATACGACTACGACTTCGACACATTGAACGTTTAGGATATGCTCAATCTCTACTACTTCAGAAAATGCCAACCCATTGACCTAATCCAAATAATCTTGTTCTTCAAATATAATATTGTTTTTTACATACATGCACTCTGAAAGTAGCACTCTTGAACTGCCCATCTCCTACTATCACAGTTTAAACTTTTGCACCTCCGCAGATGTGGCTATCTTGTTGTGCTAATCTATATGCTTATGCATAAAAACATTTACATTAAATTGCATTTGCACAAAAGTAGGAGCGTGACATCACAAATCAAAATTTGTACTGCAATTTTGCACCTTTGTAAATAAACCTAACTGGCTGCAATCAATAATACAATTTCCATGCTAATAGAAATGGAGACTATAGCAGAATTTATTCATCCATTATGCTGCCCAATTACACAAAAGTAGACATATTGAGCAAAGCAAAGCATTTTCACTATGAAAATCATTTTTACCTTCTTACATACTGATTATCCAGTTCTGTACATCTGCTTTTCTCATGTAATTGACAGCACCATATGTGAAAATAATACTATTTTAAGCAGATAGTATGGACAAATACGAGATGTATGTGCAATTTAAGGATGCAATAAATTTTCTTTTTAAATCTGGTGAATTAGAAAAATAATGCCTTGTCTACTATATCCAGGTTTGTGGTGTTTCCAACTGATGACAGGCAGGATATGATGAAAACTGTATCATAAGTGCATAAATCCTGTTAACAATGCAGACAAGAGAAGTAGGTGTGATGGTGCTAGATGTATTCTTGTATAAAACATTGATCAATTGATAAAGGCAATGTTTGAATTGTCACCAATGAGGCACATACCTTATGGCAGCTGTGTAACCATCTACAAATGGAGTTTTTATGCAATGTAATGTTTCAATGTTACAAGGTTAGGAAAGTCATGTAATGAAGCCAGGAAAATTACAGGAAATTGGTTTAATCCAGTTGCCTCCAAAACCGTCTGATATCGAGCAATTGAGCTTCTAATGTAACTTAATATTCAGAGGAAAGATCCACCAACAGCTAATTTGCAACAACAATGAGACATATTGGATTCAACATTAGCCTCTTCCATTCTTTAAACACATTGTTGAGACCATGCCCTGACATATGTAGCTTGTTCTGAAGGAAAATAGAAGAGCAATTCATGGCACGATTTGCCTAATAAAGTCACAACATTTTTACCACAGCACCACTTACCTCAAAAACTGACCCGGTAGAACAAATTATTCCTGTTGGCAGCAGTAAAAAAAAATGAATTTCCATTTTTGGTTATAATTTTAATTTTATGCTTTTTTTTTTGCTGTTCAGAAGACAAGGAGTCAAATAGATTCAGTGTTGGAGCTATTTCTGGTTTATTAGTTTAGAATTGGGAAATGATCTAGATTTGCCTACAGTGAAAAATGGGCCAAACTGATTTGTGAGTAACTAGAAATAAAATTCACAGCCATTGACAGTAAAAAATGCTGTTATAATTTTTATATAGTTATACACTTTTATAAAAACAGAAAATGCAGTTATTGTATTATTATTATTTTACATTTTTATGTAGAGCAGTGTATGTTATAATGTATCATTTTATTGATGATGAGGCGATCTCAATGTACAAATAATGAGACTATGCCCCTTTGTAAGATTTCACATTACCTGGAAGAAAAAATGTTCATGTTGTTTTTTAAACTCGCAAAATCCAGAGGGATTAATGAGAAATCTCTGAAAGACAATGTATGTGAATATATAACTCATTTTAAAAAGACCTCTCAGACTCTACCCCTTTATCTCTCCATCAAATACACATCAGAAGAGAGCTATTTTGACATATTCTTCTTTTCTATTCGCACACAGAATCTTAATAAAAAAAAAATGTCAAAGATACCTTTGGGGGGAAAAAAGCTCCAAAAATCCTACGGTTGCCACGAGACTTGTGAAAAGTGGTATTAGTATTATAAATAATAACCAGTATACAGAACACACTGACTGTATGATTTCTTGATACTAATATTTTGTTTTTCTGTAAGCAACACATTGGTCTATCTGTTTAATAATCTAATAACAGGAGCTAGAGCATGTTACTTACATGGACTCCACCTCAAGAAGCATATTGATCAATTCTCTAATCTTGAACATTTAATTGATGTTAAAACAAAGAGTAAACAGGCAGAAAATACAAAGCTTCCAATAAGACTCTCCCTGATTACATCCTTCAACAAGTAGGGTACATGATATAACTTGTACTATATGCCTGTGAGAATCACCTTAAATCCCAATGGTTAGCACTTCTGCCTCACAGCACTGGGGTCAAGAGTTTAATTTCCGACCATAGCCTTATCTGTGTGGAGTTTGTATGTTCTCCCCGTGTTTGCGTGGGTTTACTCCGAGTGCTCCGTATTCCTCCAACATTCCAAAAAAACATACTAGTAGGTTAATTGCTTGCTATAACATTGACCCTAGTCTGTCTGTGTGTGTGTATGTTAGGGAATTTAGACTGTAAGCTCCATTGGGGTAGGGACTGATGTGAGTTCTCTGTACAGTGCTGCAGAAATAGTGGCGCTATTTAAATAGATGCTGCTCAGATGATGATGAAGGTGGGTTAATAACTAAACCAGTGGATTCCAAACTTTTTTAGTTCAAGGCACCCTTAAGGTCTCCAAAAACTTTTCAAGGCACTCCTAAGCCAAAATAATTACCATGAAGTCCCCTGCCTTGCTTACCACTAGTCCTGGCTGAGGCACCCCTGTGAGATCTCCAAGGCACCCCAGGGAGCCTAGGCACACAGTTTGGTAACCACTAAACTAAACTATTCTCATGACAACAGTATATAATATATAGCAGTATATACCTTAGTATCCTATCTTAAATTCTTACATATCACACTTATTAAAAAGAGAAAAATATCAGAGAAGACCTTTCCTACTTACATTGAATTTTTTTTCGGTGGTAGTCATTGCAGCAACTACCAGAAAAACCCAACACCACTTTCCCCAACAGGGATTACCTGAACTTCTGAACCCAAACAGAGTGCTATATCCAACTGTTGACAAAGCTGAACTATCTCCAGTGCGGGGCATGAAGATGCCAGGACGCCTAAATGACGGCACTTTCAAGGGTGACAGTAGTATTTCTGGTGTTAAAAGTGTAATGCCAGGAGGTGGAGCATGTACAATGTGTTTTAGTAATGCTTCTACATTGTACAGGCGGCACCTCCTGGCATTACCCCTTTAACATCAGAAATACTACTGTCGCCCTTAAAAGTGACATCATTTAGGGGTTCCGGCATCTTCATTCATTGCATTGGAAAAAGTTCAGTTTTTCAACAGTTGGATCTAGCACTCTGTCGGGGTTCAGAAGTTCAGGTAACCCATGTCGGGTTAAATGGTGTCGGGTTCGTGGTAGTCGCACCACCGTACCCAACTTCTCAGGTTATATAACAGAGTACCTCGCATACTGAGAGAAATTATCAAAGCAGCTGCAAGTTAGAAATGAGAATATAGGTCTGACATAAGTCCATATAACATTACCTATTAATCTCACATATTTGTATGATGCCTCTAATATGGATGCCCCCCTTTCTAACAATAAACTATATATTTATTGTGTTCAATTCAACTGAAATAATATGTAAAGTTTGCCTCCGATAAATTCTAAAAATATCCATGGTTAATACTGGTACCACACACCAGTCTCACCATATTACAACAATGTTCAGTGTTGACAATCATTTATTGTACTATTGTGTTTCACTTGGCAAATCAGAATAAACAGAGTTGATAAAAGGATAAATTATTGGCTGTGCAATACTGATGAGTGGGTAACCAAATGCCTGGAAAGGACAAAGATTAATTTATTTCTGCTCAACCAACTTTGTTGTATTGAGACACAATTACGACTTGTCCTGCTTTCAGTGGCACTCAGTTTCAAATACTTTAGGAGCTGCAGCCAAGAATGGTGACCATTAAAGGGAGAATATTTATGCAATGGTCCTTATTTGAGGAAGTTAATATAAAATACACAATCTGTTGTATCCTTTCATTAATACATGTCTGTACACAAATATAAAAGACAATATATAACTGTTTCAGGCATGATGACCATTAATAAAATAGTAGCCAAATCAGTCAAAACAACTGACTCTAAAGAAATAACATAGTTTATCCCTGAAATGTGCTCTAATATTAACCATTCAGATCATTCACCTATTGGTGTATTTCAAAGAAAGGCAGAGGCAAACACAGCAAGATAGGAGATCCAGGTAATATAAGCAAATTGCTTGATTATTTGTGACAGTAATACTTGATGTAGAAAAGTTTTCATCATGTTTTTATCAATAATAACAAAACTCAATCCAGTGTCTATTTGTACCAACCAAAACATTACCCCTTTAAGCTCATGTTCCATGTCTAGAGAATCATTTATATTAATAGCACCGTATTGGATTTTCTAAATGCTTTTATATGATTAATCCTTGCAGTATTGTATCAGAGAATAAAATCAAATATTATTCTTTCATTTAAAACAGATCTTCACCTTCCTGTCACTTTCCGAACTCAATTTAGTATCGGCCTCTTGCTTCATTGCACACAGTTATAACTAGCAGTAATAATAATGGCTTGACATAGCAGTGAGAATCCAGAGTACAGAATCTTGCCAATAGTAGCCATGAATTAATAAGGTAAGATTTTATTCTCAGTTTCAAGCTATTACAACTTGGCACACAGGATAAAAAATCACAGATCCAATACTCCTTATACATAAAGACTGCATTTGGCTGCTGTATCTGTTTGTTTTGAGTTGCTTGCTTTATTTACCGTTTACTAATGATTTATAAATGCAATAGATTTTAAACACCAGAATGCAGCCTGACAATGCTTACCAAAGTTACTAATGGCAGTCTGGGTTTATAATGACTTTTCTCTTCTTTTTTCGTGAAAATCACCTTCTGTCACATATCATTTAAGTACATTGTTGGAAGTTAATTGTTAATGGTTTTTTGTGTTAATAGGCTATAATAGGATGTACATTTAATATCTGATCAAATACAAACTAAGTTATTTGTAAATAGCAAAAAACGCTGATAGAAAGGTCACTGAATCATATTTTATTCTAGGAGCATATTGAGCTCTATGAATAATTATGTTTTTTACATACCATGAAAAGTACTCTCCTGGCTAAGATAGCCTTTCACTGTGAATGCTATTCGTACAGTAATTGGCTATTACAGTAAGGACTTAATCTATACAACAGTGAATGTGCAGTCATTCCTATCCAGCAGTAGTTAGATTCAGTGGTCAATCATGAATCAGGAGACTGTGGGTATCAGTGGCGGAACTACAATGGTGCAGCAGGTGCGATGCAGCGGGGCCCATTGCATGGGGATCTAGTCAGCTGTGGGCCTTGGTTTCCTCCTCTCTGCTTCTCTGCACCCGGTCCTACAGCTCGCTAGTTCCACCTCTGGCGGGTACCACAATTATCTTTAACAATAATTGATACTTTTGTATCTAAAGATACATGTAGCCCATGTGATGATTCTGGGACTCCAGAGTAGTAATGGTCGGTGAATGTTCTGTTTGTGCTTAATAGATTTTTTTTAACCCCTTACTAAATGTTTAACTCATCAGTTATCCTATAAATAGCGTAGCTTTGGTTTGTGGAGGCACATAATAGTTATTGCAGCAATAAGAAAATGGAAGGTGATCACAGTATGACCTATACAGAATATATATATTGTACACACTGAACAATGATCATTACAATTAGTTAAGTAGATGTTTGTCAAACGGGTGTATTTCAATACTGTTATTCGGAAAACATTGTACAAGGTATATTCTTAATTACTCTGGTTCAAGGGGTATTTAATTATATTTTATCTACAACAATTTATAATAATTGCTGATATAGTAATCAGATACATAGTATAAAATACCTACTTCTTCCTCTTGCTAGAAACTCCAATTCACTGCGTTACCAATTATGTATCTTGACAGTTGTTACAGCAACATGCACAGATGAGCTCATTTATCTAGCACTTTGCTTGGTGGCATGTCTTAGGGATTTTATCTATCTATCTATCTATCTATCTATCTATCTATCCCCCTATAATAGATTTATCTTTGAAGACTATATGGAACTTCAGAACACTGTGGGGTATATTTAGTAAACTGCGGGTTTGAAAAAGTGGAGATGTTGCCTATAGCGACCAATCAGATTCGAGTTACCATTTATTTAGTACAATCTACAAAATGAGAGCTAGAATGTGATTGGTTGCTACAAGTAACATCTCCACTTTTTCATACCAGCAGTTTAGTAAATATACCTCTGTATGTGAGAAACGTGAGTAACACCAGCACAAAGGTACATTTTTCTTACTAAGGTGTAATTTTAGCTGGAGTTGGCTGCCTGCTCAATCATGCTACCTATGTACTATGTGTTTGAAATGTTGATGTAAATAAGCAACTCACTTGAAGGAGCTATCATTTCTGAAAAACAATTTACATGGCTGCCCTTAGAGTCAATGCTTTCTCACTGAAAATTCAGAAAAAATATAAGCCAGTGCTAAGACAGAATCCCACTTACACTAGTTTACATTACTTTACCCTTTTCGGGGTTCATCAGTATAGGGTACAGTTCTTTTTTTCAGCACTTGAAGCATGAATCAGACAATATTGTCATATCATAAGCTACAGATATTAAAACAAGATGCATATATGTATATAGTCACTATAGTCCCATTGTTTGTGGAAATATTTTCTTTTCTTTAAAAAGCAGACCAATTATTTAGGAAATATTTAATTTCTCATGATCCTAGAATAATCTTAAGTTATACAATCATGTCATGCTTGAAAGGAATGTTGCTATGCAAGGATTGTTTTCATAACAACATGACAATAAAATAGGTAATAACAGTAGACACTTTTACCGATCCTTGTGATGCACTTTCCATTCTCAATATCCCTCCACGAGCCTTAACTTGGAAGTGAATTCATGCTGCTCTACAGAGGACAATATTTTTGTGCAGCGTGAAAAATGGTCAATATACTGAATGACAAGTAATCTATGGTAATCTACATCCCCATTTATATTTTAATGTCCTCTTTATGCAGTTATACAAGCATTCAAAAAGCAGCAATAATGTATGAAGAGACATAAAGGGCACAAAGCTCAATTTCTGCCTGAAAAGTATTAATAGCTCATATATCTGTTAACGTTCTTGACCTATGCTTTTTTCCTTATAGAAATCCATAAATGATATCTGTCATGGCCTTCAAATGAAAAGCATGCAATTTTGTAACAAATTGCAAAATGCCTTTGTCTTTGCTAAGACCTTATTCCTGACGGTTCAATAGAAATTGAACCGTTGCCATTTGCTTCAGTGACAGGTGCATCATCTATCCTAAGTTTAATATTTTCTTCATGACACTATATGCTGTATTACCTTGAGCTTAAGAAGCTGCCATGCTCAAAATCACATAGCCACCTAGAAAGATGTATGTTGACTATACTCAGCACAAATTTAAACCTGTTCCTGGTTTGATATGTCTACAACAAATGTGACGATGTCAATATTGATAAGGTACATGTGTATCTTTTTCTAAACCATGTTACATCAAAATGCTTGCATTGTATTAAAAACTTGATTGATTACAAATAGAATAATTATGATTAATATATAATATACTTAATGTGCATGTAAGCTCTCAAAATATGATATCATTAGGGTTAAAGGGGGATAGAAGAGTGATTAATGGACTAGATACTTTCTCTCCATCTATCTTTTACGCCAAAAAATATTTTGTATATGGCTGGGGAACCAATTAACTAGAAAACAAGATGGATCCTTTATGTTAAAAAATTACAAACCCGAGGGCAATCTTCTATTGTAACCTATGCTAGGCCAGTAACAATAATAACACAAAAAGATTTTGGAATGTGGGCAACACGGTGGCTTAGTGGTTAGCACTTCTGCCTTACAGCACTGGGGTCATGAGTTCAATTCCTGACCATGGCCTTATCTGTGAGAAGTTTGTATGTTCTCCCCGTGTTTGCGTGGGTTTCCTCCGGGTGCTCCAGTTTCCTCCCACACTCCAAAAACATACTGGTAGGTTAATTGGTTGCTATCAATTTGACCCTAGTCTCTGTCTGTCTGTGTGTGTGTGCGTGTATGTTAGGGAATTTAGACTGTAAGCTCCAATGGGGTAGGAACTGATGTGAGTTCTCTGTACAGCGCTGCGGAATTAGTGGTGCTATATAAATAAATGGTGATGATGATGATGATGAATGTGAATGTTTCCTGTTAGGCCTTATTATACTTTTAGATATTGTGCTCGGTATTTGTTTATGATTTAGGCTTGTCTTAGAAGACTGGGCTAATGCTTATTGTTAAACTTAGGATGTTATTAAGATAATTAGAATATGTTAGTGTTTTATTTTTCAAAAAAATATATTTTTGTTTAACTCAGGCCTTGGTAGAGCACATCAGATGAAAGAGAAGACTTGGCTCTTTGAATCAATTGGTTTCTTGTTTTCCTTTGTGAGATTGTGGATATGTCACTTCAGAGTCCTGCTTACTATCGCTTTAGGAATATCCCCTTCATTAATTTTAACTTATCCATTTATCTCCTAAGATTTTGCTTGGCCTCAGAGTCATGAGAGTTACAGAGCATATTGTACATTTAAATGTTTATATAGTTAGAAATGTAGTTTCCTGTATGAAGCACATGTATAAAGCACATCTAGAATAGACAAATGGCATTCCATTAAGAGTGTAAACTAAGAACCAATCTCTGTCGCCTTGAAGGATGTGTTAAAATCAAATTCTTTAATGGGTAGAACGATTTTCTGCAGTTGCCTGCTAGTTAAGGAACATACACATAAATTCACCCCTTGAATCTTAGTTAAATATCTTAACCCCTTAAAGCCTCACCAGCATTCAGTAAGCAGAGCCCCAATCCATTCAGTTGTTCCTACTATAAGATACCAGAAGATACTAAGTCACCTAGACCCATACACATCTGTATAAGTGGGTACATTTGCATAAAAATAATTAAATGCTTTTAAAAAGTGCAGCACGTCTGCATTTTTGCAGCTTTGTAAATCTATTTTATAAAATGAAATATAACTTTTTGCTGAATTTTAATACTTTAAGTTTGAGTGTTATCTTTTATAAATTTTAGGTTCTGCCTAGCAACAGACTTGATTGATGTAAAATTACTTAAATAAAGAACTTTAGATAAGGCATATTTTATGTGATCCTAGCTTTCACCTCAATTTGGTATTATTGCTTGAATTAAAGATTTACATACATTACATTTTACAATCTCTTTTAGTATAAAGTAGTTTTGGCTATTTTGTTCTATCACCTTTTCAGTATGATTTCTGTCAGTGTCATTAGTTTCTAAGAAGTGGGCTAATAATATAGTCTATTACATAATATAATCACAGATTTGTGCATAGGCTCATCATATAGTTAATAACATATACAGGTTGTCTGTAGGAGATGATTAAACAGCTTTTGTTTGCAGGAACTATATAGGATGACTATTTACTATTTGCTATTTACTATTTGCTGAGTTGCCTATGCATTCATTTCATCTACTGTAGATGCATATATGTATATATATCTGCAATCACATTTTACCCTTAAAGTCCAGCCTTCATTTTTGGGAATTATATAGTGGCTCCAATCTGCCTAAAGAGATTTGAGCACTATAGTTTCTATTGAATGGTGTTTTTTATGTTGGATGCCTTGCTGGATATTGTATGCCATTTTTGGACGACTATTTTAATGTATTACATTGTTGTATTTACTTTTACATATATGTTTTAGCACAGATTACAAGGTTAGTTATGGTTAGATATTTTATTTTGTAACATATATAGGACTCCCATAATTTTGAAAAAAAACAATAGAATACCAATGTAACACAATGTTTGTTAGGGGCATATATAGTAAGTAACTTATTCTTATTTTTAGGTGCCTAATAAACAAAAATAGCTATAGAAATTTATTGCCACTTATCTTGTTAATCAAATGAACCAGCCAGAATTCTGAGAAGGTAAGAAGTCCAAACTATGGCTTTTCAGCATAAGAAAGTGTGATCTGTCGAAACTTGAACACATCAAAATATTATCAGTGTATTTAATTATGTTTTCTTCTTTTCTCTTGATCAACAGTAGAGATTAGCAAACTTTTCAAAGCTGATCCACTAAATATTCCCCTCACTCTGCATTTGACTGTGGCATTTTGCACCTTTCACTGGTGGAATATTGCTGTAAGTGTTCTCCCATACTAACCTCATCACACAGCCAAATGATTTGATTGGAGACGGCTCATAGACTATAGACTCAGAGAAATGTGAATTTGCAAACACAGTAAAGAGCTTCACACCTGCTATTGCAAGATACTCACTATTCCTAAACTTACTATACTTTTATAGTTGATTTTGAGTACTGTATTTACACTTGTCACTGTAACTTCTAGTACTTTATCTTATTTACACTGGTCCAACACTTTATTGTTTAAGAACTATTCACATGATAGATATGACCCAATGTTGAAACATTGTCTATAAATCTTTCAATGTGCATAAATAATTTATACTGCTTTTCAAATCTTAAACTAATACCACTAAAGGTTATTTACCAAGTTTTGAGCCACAAAAGCAAATAGGCACACATACGCAAAACATACTACACCAAAATCATGTATCTTGCATGTCATATACATACATATAGTTATCTTGTCCATGTACTAATACACAGAATTAAATATCAAAGCAAGCTTAATAAATACATAATTTATTGGGTGAACTATTCATAAAGAATGAAACATAAAAAATAGTAGACTAATATTTGTGAGATTACATTCCTTTTCCTTCATGCAGAATTCATTAAGAAGAGAATTTTCACTGTAGAGTACTCAGGTGAATCACTTTTCAGAGATTACACTGAAAATAATTTCACAAAAATGTAGTGCTTTAAAGCGTACCTGTCATGCAGTTTCAAAAAAAATCTAACATTAATAGTGTAGTCTAAGTAAAGATATAATATACATATATGCCATAAATGCCTTAGGCATTATTTAAATTAGCTGTCTGAAGGTGGGAGACAGAATTTCCTGTGACACTGATCTCATCTGATCATTCAGAGCCAAAGGACTGAAAAACTGGCAGCTTGATCAAGTCACTGAATGTTTTTCAGGAGCATAGTGACCATGCTCCTGCCGGTACATGGCAATATGTTAAAAATTTACCCGGAGGATCAACTTTAGCATTGATAAATAAATTCCTTGAACAGATGTATCTTTTCTTGAGAACTGGTAAAATGAGCCCAAGGTGATTATCTCCCTCTACTACTTAGGTTGTGTACTCACAAATGGCTGTACAGTCCCCTGCCATGAATTGCTGCAAATTTCTAAAATTCCTCTTTAAATAAGTTGTGTAAAAAAGATTTTGAGTTATAGAAATTGAACAAGACACAAAAATTCCATGAAAGCCAAAACACTCATCTCACGTAAACAGATGCTCTTTTGCTTGTCGTCAGATGTACAGTATACTCTGATTGTAGATGTGAACATATCTGAATGGCTCCTGTTCATAACCACCAGAACCACAAAGCTCTACCATACAAAAATGTGGCATAGAAGACTTAGGTTGTGTACTCACAAATGGCTGTACATTAAATTCTGCAGTCAAACAGTTAGTTTGTGGATACAGGAGTCAGAAAATACAGGTATAACAGTCATAAAATAAGGGCTACAGAACAGAGATGCAACAGTATTTAAATTCAAAGAAAATATATCCTTCAAATGAGGAGTACATTGTAGTTCATTATAATATACTTTAGAGTATCATATTTCTATTTACCAAGGTAATGTTTAAGTACTTTTTAAATAAAAGGAATGGTCCTTAATTAAAACTTTGGTAATAGATTTGGAGCTAAATTAATCTATGTTCATGAACAGCATAAGGCAATCCACATATTTTTTTTTTTACAAAAGTGTTGCTTGTGCAAAAATAAATCATGAAGCAAATACTGCAAAGCATTATACGGTCTGAGCATATGCATGTTGAAAGGAAGACATATGGGCTTCCATATGTTGTAATGCTTAGTCCAAGATGTGAAAAACAAAACTGCAGACAAAGGCTAAAGCACATGGTGATGATGAAAAGTATACTCTGCTTATAATAGCAATGTTTTACATACTTAACTCAAAAACTATTATTTATACAATTAGTCTAATGATGTTTTGCATTAATTACATTAATTGTTTATAGACTGTAATCATATATTTCATTTAATAAATATGTACTTATTACATATTTAAAAAACCCCTGATAAAATAAGCAAACACACAATTGGAGCCATCTTATTCCCAGTGAACTGTAGACCCTGGCTTCGATTGCTGTACTCAGAAACCATATTTCATTTTCGAGCACCCAGTGGAACAAGAGTAACCACTTTGAGGAACGTTGGTAGAAAACACTAACAAGCAATAAGCAATTATCCACACAAATATTAATGTCCACATAAATATCAATCACACAAAACAATGGTTTATCGTTTATTATTAAGCAGCTATTTTCTTCAGAGAAGAGGTGACAGGCTATAAAGTACGTCAACTGCAGCTTGACAGACATATAGTAAATAAGGACCATTTCTACCCAGTTCAATAGCAGTAGAGTATGCTTCTAGCAATAGTAGACATGTATTTTGGTTACAGAAGGTCCAGGCAGGAGGTTTCTTGCATAGATAGGTCATGGTGTTCTTATGTTGACTAGAAACTAAGATTACCACTCCTCCAAAAAGGCAAGAATTCAATATCCTTAAACAAAGGCTTATATAGGATAGCTACTTATCTGTTATTTATAATAGGTGAAGTTGTGGCAGTTTTTAATCAACGTATGATATGACTTTATACCTTACTTGATAATTGCCACTGGTTTAAATATGTCTGCCATCCAACAGAGCTAGGCACACCAGTGAATTGGCTATAAAAGCAGACTACAACAAATATAAAAGAGATTTGTGTTTTGTGCTAGCCCCAACACTAACCCAGATAATTAACACTGAAATTGTTTGTTAAGTTGCATTCCAAAGTGAAATTAGGATATTTACATTTTAGTGAGCAATTTTCTTTAGGAATAATACTGGCTGCAATATAAAGTTTATATATATATATCTACTATATAAATGCCTAGTGGCGTGTGTGGAAAAAAACAACCAAGCTGCAGCGCCACCTGCTGAGCAGAGTTATACACTGACCTATATATTTCTTGAAGGAGAAGTGACAGTTGGGAGTGGTTGGTGGTTGCCGGGGGTGACATTGGGGAGTTTTTAACACCTTAAGTAGCTTGATGAAGGATGTGGCGATGAAGATGAAGGATGAGATGATGGAGAGAAATGATGAGGTGGTGACATGTGGACAAAACCACGTTAAAAAAGGGTGCTTGCGTCGGGAAGGCCTGGGCTAGGCCCAAATGCATGACAAGAACCCTGTTTAATACCTTAAGTAGCTTTATTTGACGAGAATGCATGAGTATCATGCACGGGTTAACTTGTGTATATATATATATATATATATATATATATATATATATATATATATATACAGTGCATCCGGAAGGTATTCACAGCGCTTCACTTTTTCCCCATTTTGTTACGTTACAGCCTTATTCCAAAATGGAATACATTCCTTTTTTCCCTCAAAATTCTACACACAATAGCCCATAATGAGAATGTGAAAAAAGTTTTTGGGAGATTTTTTGCAAATTTATTTAAAATTAAAAACTAAGAAATCACATGTACATAAGTATTCACAGCCTTTGCCATGAAGCTCAAAATTGATCTCAGGTACATCCTGTTTCCACTGATCATCCTTGAGATGTTCCTACAGCTTAATTGGAGTCCAACTGTGGTAAATTCAGTTGATTGGACATGATTTGCAAAGGCACACACCTGTCTATATAAGGTCTCACACTTGACAGTGCATGTCAGAGCACTAATCAAGCATGAAGTCAAAGGAATTGTCTGTAGACCTCCGAGACAGGATTGTCTCGAGGCACAAATCTGGGGATGGGTACAGAAAAATATCTGCTTCTTTGAAGGTCCCAATGATCAAAGTGGCTTTCATCATCCCTAAGTGGAAGAAGTTCAGAACCACCAAGACTCTTCCTAGAGCTGGCCGGCCGTCTAAACTGAGCGATCAGGGGAGAAGGCCCCTAGTCAGGGAGGTGACCAAGAACCCGATGGTAACTCTGTCAGAGCAACAGCATTCCTCTGTGGAGAGAGTAGAACCTTCCAGAAGGACAACTATCTCTGCAGCAATTCACCAATCAAGCCTGTATGATGGAGTGGCCAGACGGAAGCCACTCCTTAGTAAAAAGCACATGGCAGGCTGCCTCAAGTTTGCCAAAATGCACCTGAAGGACTCTCAGATCATGAGAAACAAAACTCTCTGGTCTGATGAAACAAAAATTGAACTCCTTGGCGTGAATGACAGGCGTCATGTTTGGAGGAAACCAGGCACCGCTCATCACCAGGCCAATACCATCCCTACAGTGAAGCATGGTGGTGGCAGCATCATGCTGTGGGGATGTTTTTCAGCATCAGTAACTGGGAGACTAGTCAGAATAGAGGGAAAGATGAATGCAGCAATGTATAGAGACATCCTGGATGAAAACCTGCACCAGAGCGCTCTTGAACTCAGACTGGGGCGACGGTTCATCTTTCAGCAGAACAACGACCCTAAGCACACAGGCAAGATATCAAAGGAGTGGCTTCAGGACATCTCTGTGAATGTCCTTGAGTGGCCCAGCCAGAGCCCAGACTTGAATCCGATTGAACATCTCTGGAGATATCTGAAAATGGCTGTGTGCCAACGATGCTTCCCATCCAATCTGATGGAGCTTGAGAGGTGCTGCAAAGAGGAATTGGCGAAACTGCCCGAAGACAGGTGTGCCAAGCTTGTGGCATCATATTCAAAAAGACTTGAGGCTGTAATTACTGCCAAAGGTGCATCAACAAAGTATTGAGCAAAGGCTGTAAATACTTATGTAAATGGGATTTCTTAGTTTTTTAATTTTAATACATTTGCAAAAATCTCAAAAAAACTTTTTTCACGTTGTCATTATGGGGTATTGTGTGTAGAGTTTTGAGGGAAAAAAGGAATTTATTCAATTTTGGAATAAGGCTGTAATATAACAAAATGTGAAAAAAGTGAAACACTGTGAATGCTTTCCGGATGCACTGTATATAATGTGCTTAAGACAAAAATATTTGCTTTTGCGATAAAGCTGGCTCTATCTGTATATCATATGAAGATGCAAAGCGGAATTGGAGCACCAGGCACCCTTTCAGGAAAGCCACTTAATACAGACTTCAGTGAACTGCATACATTTAATTAACCATTTGTTTTCTACCACAGCAAGCAACTTGTTTAGGAAGTTTTACACATTCCACACTAAAAATGCATATCTCTGTGAAAAACTGTAAAAACATGGATTCTTTGTTCCAGATATTGTATTATATCTTTAGTTTGCTAACTGCATCTAAGTGATCCTATAACAATTCTGTCCCTAAACTAATCAAACATTTTATTAAAAAAGCTTTTACTATCTGTAATATTATACTTTCTAAAAAACATGGCTGCAGGGGAGGTTAAGCCCATATTAAAGAGTATAGCATTATATTAAAAAGCATAGCATTATGTTTGCTGGGAGCTAGAGATGGAATCAACTACTTGCTGTGGGCAGGGCTATCACCTAGGGTCACTTTCTTTATCAATGAGCAAATTACAATAGTCATATACAAACACTACATTTTTGAGCACTGAAGGTATTCACATGCCTTTCAGAATCAAACCTTGTGATTTGGATATTCAGTTGTTTTTTATAATGGGCACAAGTGGATAACATAGGGATCAATGATCTCTAGCAATTTTAATACAATAGAAGAGTGGTTAGCTCAGCTTCACTGTATCACATGTACATTTAACAAGAAAAGCCATGAACATTACTAATTGATCATATTTTATTGCACATTGATGACAGTTGCTGTTCAGTCTTGTTACATGGGTGTCCACCTAAATGTAGTATCTTGTGGATATGTAGCTGTAGAGTTGGCATCAACTTGTAAATTGGATTTTTTAAGCTTTTCCTAACAGCAACCAGAAACAATTTATTGTAGCGATTAGACCTATCATTGTTGGAAAGCTGTTTAGAGAGATAGGAAAAATGACTCTGCACTGCTTTGTTTCCATAAAAGACTGAGATGGTCGACAGGAGGCAATAAGAGGACAAAATCAAACAATGAGGTTTGTGAGAAAGGCTTACTTTACCTTGTTGGGAACTTGTAAAATTGGTGCATTCCTAAATGTTTTAAAAGTTGTAAGACATGAAATAGAATAATAAAAATGTTGTTGTAGAAAGACCCTGATGATTTTTATAGTGCAATACATTATTTTTCTCATTGTGTCATTGTGAAAATAGTTTTGTTGTACAGGATTTTATTTTGGATTAAACAAAAAGCATGGCTAACATTTCTAAAGTATTACTGCTATCAAATATATATTTTTCTCAGATATCTGTAGAAAAACAATAGTATATATATATATATATAAACACAGTTGTCGAACTGGAAACTTAGAAGTGGCGGTATGAAAAATGTAAGTGAATGGAAATTGGTAATTTTACAATGAATGCAGTATATATATATATATATATATATATATATAGATATATATATATATCTATATATATATATATATATTTATATATTTATATTTATATACTCTAAATTCCTGTTCATGGCAGGTGGGAATGAAAATCCCAGGGGGTCAGCAGTAACCAAGATGCTCAAAACACCCAATCTAGCACCGACAATCATTCCATAGTCAAAGTCACTTAGATCACATTTCTTTTCCATTCGGGTGTTTGGTCTGAACAACAATTGAACCTCTTAAACATGTCTGCATTCCACTGAGTATATAGTTATACAGTTTACATATTTTATTTTAGCCATAATGTACAAAACACTTTACAGATGATAATTTTGCAGCTAGCAAGTATAATTTAAAAAGTAATACTCTGTACAGCCTTGAAATGATCTCTGTAGTCAATAAAATATGTAAATGCATATCATATCCATTTGGCACATTCAACACAAAGTATGGGAACTTTTTAAAATACTGCAGAGTACACAGTAAATACATTTATTCCCTTAAATGTCCTTAAATTCATTTTTTTTAAATTCCCATTAATTCCTCTCTTCATTAATCTTTCAGCTTTATCCAACCATTGCAATTTCAAGCTACAGAAAACAAATTAAGAAAAAAAATCAGTTAATTGACTTTATTTGCTTTAATGCTGCCAGTCCATATTATCTGCTTTTTCTTAAATTGAGTTTGGGGCTGCCAACTTTGATGGTATTACACTGCGTCTTGAGTTGCTGCCAGCATATCCTCAGCAAATATATTTAAATGAAAGCTAAGCTTCTTAAAATATTCATGTTATGCTCTAAGTATGGTTTATAGAAATGTGAAACCATTTAAGACTTTGAAACCTGTTATTTAACCAAAAATAGTTCAATGGTGACGCATATAAAGGCGTTTATAACCGTTGCCTTACTTACCAAAGAAAAATCATATTACATCATTATACAAACATTTGCCACTTCATCAAATATAAAATATGGCCAGCACTTTACAAAATGTAATAGATTAGCAAATAGAAATTATCGATTTAATAACACATTTGTGAATTTGTGAATTAGCCGTAGACAGGAATACCTTGAGGGCACATTGTGACTAATTAAAGCAGTAAATGTTCAAGTCACTGCAGACAGGGCCATTGTTTTGAAGGACCACTAAACCTCAAAATGTGAATTTTCAGAAATGAACCATAAAGGAAAAATACAGTGTTACTCTGAGATTCTACTGTGATGCTGCTATAAAATAAATAAGTAGTGTATTACCTCCCCAGAAAGCTGAGTCTCCTCCTTCGCTCCATCCATACAACGCATTACTGCTCAACAATGCTGCAAAACTGTCTCAATCTCTGCAGTAGAGAATAAACGAAACCTATCCTGACAACCTGCAGTAAAGGAGTAAAAGAATATATGGTAGACATATTTAAATGTGATTAAATACAGTTATTTCCTGTATTTTCAGCATTAAGCGCCCTTTTCTATATATTGATTTCGTATATCAGTTTTAGAAATTGACTTTTTAAATTGCTAATTATTATATAGAATATTATACAAATGTTTAACATTTATTCATACTATTCATGGATCAAATAGGTATAAATGTTACTAGTATATGGAGCTCAGGGCTCTAGGTTCCAAAGACAAATGGTGCATGTGACTTTAATTGCATGAACAAAGATTCCATACTAGGTCTATTTTTCATAATTTATTATTATGCATCTGAGAAGGGACAGTTGGAAATGGTCAATATTTCATACCTCTCTAAGGAGGTATTAAATCCAATAATCTAAATACAAGAACATTCATTAGGTTCAACATGGCATATAGGTTGGTCCTTTCAGTGTAATTAAAAGACAACGTAGCTCAAAAATAATTTATTTCTTGAAAGGCTAATGTGTGAAAATGATCTCTTGTCCAGTCCCGATTTGTAACTATACCATTTCATCATTTGACTGAGGCTCGATTGAGTGCATTTGACTTTTAACAGTTCCCAGCACTTGAGATAAGACAATTTCATACTGCTTGCAGACAGGAAAGAGCATTGTCTGTGCCCACCTCATTAGCATTACAAAATGCATGAGAGGTAGTACTTTGAGAGACAATAACCTAGAACCTAGCAGCTTGAAACAGCAGATGTAATATATGGTATAAAGGCCCCTGGAAAAACTATTTTTGCAAAGGCCAAGGTAAGAAATAAAAACAACACCAATAGACAAGAGTTAAAAATTTGACATAGGGCTACATATGAGTAGGTATAATCAGTAGCTGGAGGCGGATCAAGGAATCCAGAATGGACCAGACCCAGATTACTTTAATTGTACTTCCCCACTAACATATACTGTATTTAAAAATTTAGATACACATATTTAATCAACTTTGGCATTGATAAAATCAGAAACCTATATATTTGTACGTAAATGATATAGAGTGGACAGTTTAATTTGTGAGACATGGAATACTGGCATAACAAAAATGTGCACTGAAAAAATAAAATAAAAAGTCAGTTTAAGGTAGATTTTTATAACATTACTATCAATGTAAACAAGCTACTGTCTGTCATGTTTTTTGTACATTATTGACTGAAGAACATATAATGACTGGTGCCTTGTACTTATGATTATGTCATGAGATTTAGGTCTTAGAAATGTTTGTGAGACTATAGTTGATTTTTTTACAGTATCATTTCACTAATATTTTATTTTTAATTCACATAGAAAAAATCAATTTTAATTCACATAGAAAAAATCAATTAAAAATATGTTTTATGGTCAAAAAAATGCTAGTTTGATTTTTTTATAAAGAGATTTGTTATTCTTAAGAAATATTTGAAACCTATTGTAAAGTAACTTTATTCTGGTCCCCCCAAATCTGCCAATATCTGAACTATATCTAAAGCTTATTTTTGACAATTACATTCTTTTCTAAACTTAACATTTGCTAAATGCTGTTGTATATTTTAAACAGACAAATTTAAATGGTTTAGAAAAAGTGATGAGGATATTGTTGATGATGACATTGTTACATTTACACCTTACCTTAATTAGCTTTTAGCATCCATGTCATTACAATCTAATTAACCAGTAACAATACAAGACAGAACTGAGTTGTGAAAACTAAACATAAATAATTAAAAAATCTATAAATTAATAACAACTCTTTTTCACACACATATAATGATTTATTCAGTGGCACATAATTAAATAATTACTAAAGTTTAGATTATATTAGCTTTTATAAAAATAATGGTAACTTGAGGCTCTAACTTAAAGGCTATAATGTTTTTATTCAGTACTAAACTTTTTTAATGTGTATGATGTTTGTTATTTAAATGTAGCACAATATATTAGATTGTTGTACTATTTTAATGAGTAGAACAAAGCTAATATTTCAAATATATAGCAAAATAAATATAACTATGTATATTGAGTCTTATACATAATTGGTGAAGTCTTTAGTATCATAATACATGTGTATCACATAATATGAGCAAGACTTGACCAGAAAAGAAAAGTGTACTTTGTAATAATAGAGTATAATGAGTATATACATTTAGAAAGACTAATGAACACATGCATACCATTTTATTCTTTCATATGTTCAACAATGCCCTTTATTAGCAAGATCAAAAATGGATTTTTGTGTCGTTTATTTCTGTATAAAAAGAAAATGACTGATGGACCATGTATCAATAAAAAGAACTATAGTACTTGAATCATGTTATCTAATAAGTGAGGCTTTGTGATGAATAAACTAGTTATTATCAAGCATTTTTACTATATTGAGTAACAATCGAAACTCAAAAAGAAATCTTGCTCATTAGCTACACAGAGGACACATATATAACAATTGGACTGTAAATGTTACCTTAATCATGCCCACATACATAAATCACAATTAATCAAGTTGAAAAGAGGAAAAGATTTCTTCAACTCATGTAATGAAAGATGATAAAGGGGTCATTTTAGAACTGCCAAGTATAGTAATACTGTACTTTTCATTTTGTGATCTTGCACATGCTTGGGCACTGTGTACATACATGTGTGTATATCTGCAACGTGGGTACATTTTAATGCTATTCAGAGATGGGACGCTTTGTGAGCCCTATTTATGTACAATACATTTACTCTAGAGGCAAAGGTGGTAAAATCACAGATACCCGCTCTGCTTTAAAAGCTTACATTCCTTGTCAAATCAACATTTCTTAATTACTGTCATTTAACTCCTGCTTAACCATTTCACACAAAACAAAATGAGGTTTACAAATGTCATATCAGCAAGTGTCATACTGCAGATACTGCAGCTTCATGTTTTTAATATCATCATGAAGATGGGAAGATTACTCTTCTGCATGATCTCCCATCTCATGATGAGTTCTCCATCCCCCATTGCTCTAGCTATCACAAGGTGACATGACTGACAAAATGAGAGGAATGGGGCCAGGAGAAGGAAGAATGCTTTATCTCTATCCTATCTTGTCAGTCACCACCCTTGCTACGTATTTTTGCATGCACACATCTATGCACAACCTTGCGCCAACTTCACCCATTGACCTGTGCTAACTTTTGCACCTCTGCAAACACCACGATGTTGCCCCAATACTTATGAACTTCGGAGGAGAACTAGGGGATGAGGATGTTCTACTATGACTTTACAGTTTTGTGCATTGTAAATGGACTCCTACTTGTTCAAGTCAGCATTTCTCAAGAGGGTTGTGCTGAAAAGAGAAATAATTATAACAAAACATATATATTTGCAGTTTAATATCTATCTAGTTTCTATTTGTCCCAGAATATTTTTATTCCAAACCAATATAAAGTAAATTTCTTACTTAGCACACTACTGTTCTTGTAAATTTTGCATATATAGAGTTTTTGGAATGTTTTGTGATGAATGTTTTATTTCCATGGAAATAGAAAGAAGTTTTAGTGATAGCTTGCAGAATTTCATGATTGAGTTCATAGTCACTGACATGAGGCTGTTGTGAACACACTGATGTATTTTCTCACTGACACATATCCTTATTTTGCTGTATGAATGACTGAAGCATTTGGGAAAGTGTTTATTGTTTTTTTCTGCTTGTGGCATTTTAGCAAATTTACCAGTTGAGATCTCGATGAATTGTCTGTGCATTTCTATACCTAGATAGATAATTGCAGTGATCAAAAGTGCAAAAAAAGCTATTGTGTTTTGCAATAGTCAGTGTGTTTTAGTTTGGATGTAAAATGTGTGAGTAAAATAGGGGAAAGGATAAATGAGCCAGACAATGCTGCAATACTGCTTCCACAAATATGCAGCAAATACAGTGTAAACCCTAGTGTTAATCTAGTAGTTTAAATGCTGTTATCTGATTTACTAATAGTAACACTGTCACAGAGAGAATGCATATGAGTGTCCAACGAACTGTAAGCTCCTTTTATAAGACTTTAAACAGGTTTCATTTGTTGATGCTTGCTGATTTACACAGGGCCGGTGCAAGGTTGCTCAGTGCTCTAGGCAGGGCCGGATTAAGGGAATGGAGGCCCCTGGGCTAAGGGGGCCTCCATTTCCCCATGAGGCCCCCCCTGTGAGCCGAGCTGCCAACCCCCCCTTGTGTGGTGCTCCCTGTGAGCCAAACCGCCCCCACCCTGTGAGCTCACCACCACCCCCCCACCCCCAGGCACTTACTCCCTTCTCCTGTCACTGTAGTCCTTCCGCGGCGCGCTGTAAGCTCCTTACTGAGGAGATCTCATGAGAGTGAGACTCATTTCACTCTCACGAGATCTCCTCAGTAAGGAGATTACTGAGCACCGGGGAAGGACTGCAGTAACAGGCTCAGCAGCATTGATCGGGCCGGAGGCACCCCTGCTCCCGCACCAATCAATAATGCTGCTGAGCACTTTCAAGGGCCCCCTGGATGCCGAGGACCCTGGGCTGTAGCCCAGTTAGACCTCAGGTTAATCCGGCCTTGGCTCTAGGCAAAGCTTCAGCCTGCCATCCCTCTTAACCCCTATACCCACTTCCCAGCCCCTCACACACATTAGTAAAATAAAAGTAATAGATGCACTGATGTCCAGATGTAGTGATGTCTGATGCAGAATGTCCAGATTTCACTGCTGCCCAGGAACTAATGCAGGATATCTAGAGGGAAGGCTCCAAATGTTAGATTTCAGAACAAACAAAACAAAAAGCAGACTTGATATCACATACTTGTTACACACTGACATGTCCCCCGTTACCCACCAGCTCTTCTCACACATGCTCAACTGCCTACTAGCTATTCTCATATAGGCCACCTCTTGCCCATAAGCTTTTATTATATATGCAATCTGCATAACACCAGCTTTATTCAATGCCCCCCCTGCACAACAGCTTATCTCTCACATACACCCCTGCACTAGACACGTTAGCCAGCTTTTCACACATGTCCCTCTGGGCAACGGCTTTTTTTTTAAATGCCGCCCATGCCCACCTGCTTTTCTCAAACATGGTTCCCTGCCAAATCGTTTTCCTCTCACATGCCCCTTTGTCAACCAGCTTTATTCTAATATATACTCTTGCTCACAAGATTTTAATAAATAAACAACTTAATGCTTAAGCAATCATTTATTTTTCTAGTCTTTGGCCACTACTTGGCTTTCCTCTGTTGCTGTCTATTAGTGTAATTAATTTTACATCTACAGCACACATTAACACATGCAAATAAATAGAGAAATGTAATCTAAATGACACTTTAGACCTTTCTCTATTTATTTGCACGTGTTAATATATTCTGTACATGTATGCGCATGCGCAAAGCCATTTAGCTATAGTAAACAGAGGGGAGAGCAGGAAGGCTGTGGAGAGGGATCTGAGGATCCCTCGATCTCAATGCTCTCCCCATAGCATAGAATAACTAATGCCATCTTCAGATGGTGTTAGCCAATGGGGTCAAGCACTGAAAAGCTAGGATTTTGGAGCTTGTGAAACTGCCCCAGACCACAGTCCCCATAAAAAAAAAATGGGGATTTCGGTTTCATATGAAACATAGCCTAATGCAGGAGATATTGATGATACCTCCCAAATTAGGCTTTTGTTTGACAGCTTGGTTACTTGCCTGTAGAATGAGTAATTTATGGCTTAATAAATAGACCCATAGCCTGTAGCTCATTTAAATTTCTGAGCGTACCCCTATCCTTGCCCCCATTTTCTCCAGTGACACATTTCCCTTAGTTTTCCCCACCCTCCTCTCCTCACCCCGTTTTCTATAGACTCCGCTCCCACCCCCATTTCCTGCAGTGTCCTCTACCCCCCGTTTTCTGTTGCTTCCCCCTCCTCTCCTCCCCATTTTCTCTGTAGTAATGTACTTACCATATCTTCTTCTTTTCTCACTTCTCTGCTTCTTGCTTCTTTAGCTGCCTGACTCCTCTCCACTGACAGCGTTGTGACATCAAATGTGGTGTTGTATTGTAGCAGCACCACAATACAGACCTGGGCAATCTCAAGAGTGCATTAACACTTCACTGAAGGTTTGGTGAATGTGAAATGATTTGCAAATTAATTCACCAATGGAGAGTCTTGATTTGTCCATCTGTAGTGTAAAACGCGTCCGGGTTTGATTAATCTGTAAAGGTTAGCCAGTTTTAATCTTTTATTTAATTTTCTCTTTTAGTGTACCCTGGTCTTTGTTCATACTCAGTTTCTTCTGTTGAGATTTTATAGCTACTCTAATAACCATGATGGGAAAGGGTGGTTCTACAGTTTAAGAATCTTTTTCTTTATTGATGAGCCAAGTGGGTATGTTATTTCAAGAGATGGTACTTGAGTAGTTCTCATTTTCAGAATAGCTTTCACAAATTAACTATTGCTGTCATTTTTATTGCCATCTGATTATGCACACAAAGGGCTCATGTAGAATTGGATACACTTGTGTATCAAACTTACACAGGAATGGACACACACAAACAAACGCACGTTTAAATGCATAAGTCAGATACATTTTAAAATGCAGCCACCTATACAGCACAAACATGTCTGCCAGTCTATACTTAAGCCCCCCAATAACATAGAGAAAGCATAGATATAGCATAAAGATGTGGCTTGACAGTTTTAGTAGTAAATGTAACAGTCACATTACCCTATTTGTATACACTCTAATAATGCAGTGTCATATACAAAGAGAATAGTGCCTTGACAGTGTTATTAATAAATGTGAAAGTTCCATGTCCCCATAAATTGTTATTACACACAAACATAAATCCAAAAAACATCTGAAATTAAATTCAACCTTTCTTTGGCTTTAAAAATGTCTATGAATGGAAAGATGTGACATTGTATAATACAGCACAAATTAATGAAATACTATCAGCTGGAGGGATCAATATACAATCAGCCAAACGTAAGCTACTAGTCTGTGCAGCATCATCATTGCGTATTGTAGCACCAGTTCTCCAGCACCCATAAGAGATACGCCTCCTGACAGGTGTATCTGTGTCTGTATCCAGATCTACTTGCATACACACAACCTTACTGTACTCAACCTACACTTGCCCACTCCTACTCTCCCCCATTATACCACTCCAGATGTAAATGGAATATACACTAAAATCAGCATACGGAAGTACGTATTTGCTTTTTGTTATGTGTGCAGTGCATGACAATGCGTACCTTATTGAAATACCTAGTGTTCCAATGAACTTGCGCTGTACCCTATTCTGTCATTGAAGGACAATGATGGATACTTTTTGTTTAAACAGTAATCATAATTGTTAAAGCATCCACTAATGGTCTTCGTTGTGGGACACTGAAAGCCGTACTAGGGACTAGTAGTATATTTTTTAGAAATAAAGCTAATAATAACGTATATAGCATTCATTTTAAGCTTTATGCTATCATTGAACTGCTGTAAATGTAAATATTTGAAATACCAGTATTTTAATTCACAATGTATACTCAATGTTGTTATATGCATAGTATATTCCCCTCTTTTTCAGCATTAAGGTTGATGTCCATTTTTAGGAAGTACACAAATAATATTAAACATATTTGGAAATGTTTTAACAGATGCATCAAACAGCCACATGTAGAAAATTTAAAGTATGCGTGCTGTTATTGAGGTCACCATCGCTATCATTGCCTGGAAATAGCTGAATAATACCGTGGGCAAAGAAATGACATTGTTTGACAGACATTTACATCCTTTGACCCATAACTGCTCATTTATAAGTTTTTTACTTTATGATACCTCAAGCGTATGCTGATATTACTTTCACATGAAAATTGTTGCATCAACATAATTCAAGCAATAACTGTCATATCTGAGCAGAGGCATTACAAACCAGTGTGGATTTTCATTTAAGCTCAATGTCATAGACTGTATTTGTTTGAAATGACTTCCCATCCTTGCTGGCTCAGTCAACTATTTTTTTCAGCATTTAGAGTTATGGCCTGGAATAAACAGGTAAACTGTAAATTTATGTTGCATATAAACATGCTATAACCACACTGTAAACTGTGGTCACATATAATAGGCATATAGAGATTTTTGTTATAATTTATATTAAGCTTAATGTGCAAATCCTATAGTATAATGCAGAAATGTGGTTTGAGACCAATACTGCCATAAATTGTCCTATATAGATAGATAGATAGATAGATAGATAGATAGATACATTGTATACTAAGTTTACACATACAAATATAAACTGTATTAAACTTAAGCATAGCGAATGTCTTGGACGGAGTAGAACCATCTACAAGGTAAAAGAATGTACTATCCAACAAGAGAATTATTATGCAAATGTCACCCACACAAAGTGCCTCAGTTATGCCACTGCTCTCTGTGAATGGATTGATTGCATTCACATTGGTTAAGCCTAAAAAGGCTGCTTCTATTGGGTGTATTTATTAGGCGTGCGATATAAATGTTTGACAATATTATTTAAAAAAAATGGTTTCATGAAAGTTCTCCTTGAGAAATGAGAATAAACATCACATTATCTGTGAAGCAGTTTTGAACAAATGTATAGCATTATTATAGATAGCTCTTGATGAACTACTGTATATGACAAAAAAATGTTGTTTCATATGAAGTGTGCACATTAATAAATGTATTTGCTATACTGTTCCATCAGAATTTCACCAAAAGTTATGTTGACCACACATATTACAAACCAGTCTGTGTTATTTGGATGCTGAATTGCATAGAATCAGTTAGATTTCCATTATTCATTCTGATTGGAATGCCAAGAAAATTGGTCAGACACACGGTTAGCACACATGTTGAGACTCAGCCAGACCACTGAAGGACACAGTTGTGTCTTTATTTTAATTTGGACAGACACATGTGTGGTAAATTTGGACATATTTAAAGTTTAGTGGTCAATAAGAATGTCAGAATTTATATAAATAAATGGTGATGATGATGATTTCTTAGGTTTCCATTAGTACAGTTGACCGACCAACTCTATTTTGCACCAAAAACGTTTGAAATTCATAATGATAACAAATTTTCTTGGCTGTTTTGGGTTATCATTTAGATTTAAAAGCAAATCTAACTAGAAGCATCTTTGACTGAGTTGGGAGAGTGAGCGTGTCTTTGCTTAACTCTAAATTACAGTAATAAAATAAAGAACCTTGCATCTCAATATGATTTATCCAGGCGCAAGTGTAACTGTAAATGATGCCCATCAATTTTGGCCAGTTTGGTCTAAATATGCCAAATTAGCCAACAGAATACTCAAATATGTGTCCACCTATACCATTTATGAGTCAACAAATGACCTCACACACCGATAGGGTTCATCTTACAATCCATTTTTCCATGTGCCAGATAAAATCTGATTGGTTTGGTTCACTGACCAAATTCCATTGTTCACCTTCAAAAAATATGCAGAAATTTGTTTGCCTATGTTTCGTGTAGTCCTGCATAGAAGCCTTATCTGCCTAGAACAATTGTGCAGAAAATAAATAAATACAGCTAAATTGATTTATTTGTAATGTCCCACACAAATAGAGTACGTCTAATAAATAATTACCACAAGGTCACTTTTTCCTTCTAAGATAAATAAAATAGCACAACAACCTCACACAATTTGTCGTAATTAATATCATTTTAACATTTCCTCTTAGACATTTCATGAAGACAATAATAATGATAGAGATAATGATCAGTTACAATGTGCTTCCAAGTGCTCACCATCCATTCAAGGTTACTATGTGATAACAAAGCTGTTCATTTAAAAAGAGCCTCTTATGTCTGATTTCACATGTTAGAAACAAGAATATATCAAAATTAAAACTAAATGAATGAGGGTGGAAAAATGCATTGCCGAGCCCCATAGCAAACATGGGGGCTCTTCTAAGCATGCAGGTTCTGGCCTATTGCGCATGTGAAGATCAGAAAAGGACCCTGCTCTGCTTTGTTATCATGTTAAAACTGCCAAACCACATGGTCTAAATGTCAGTTTTACACTTTTCAGATACAATAAGTCTACTTAGATAATACTAGTTAATTATTAATAAGAAAGGTGTATGCGCCCCTTACTAAATGCCATCTAAAAATAAAGTAAGGATTATGTTTGTGAGACATAGCACTTACCAAAAAAAGATGAAACCTATAGTGATGTTGTGTTTTAACAATAGTTAACCTACCCTGGTCATCTGTGTGTGTGTGTGTGTGTGTGTGTGTGTGTGTGTGTGTGTGCGAACAAGTAATCCAAAATGGCGCTAGTCCCAAAATCAAGTCCAATTATTAGCTTTCAAAACATCAATTACACTATCTTGTTTGAAAGCGGCCACTGCGACTTATATTCCCCTTTTGGACCTCAAATCACACAGAGGGGCTGCAGCAATCAATTTCGTTTTTCATTCTGGATGGTTAACCATTCTGGACTGTGAAAAGGGGAATATAAGTCGTTCAGATCATGAATGGAGACAAACAGCTAGGATATGTGAGTAAGCGGTATTCATGCCCAGAGGACAGTCATCAGGATCGGTGACAGATAAGCGAATCTCATTATTGTTGTTGGCATGCTTAAACACCATTGGCTGATAAGAAGCATGGATTACTGACATCACAGTGTTCACTTTTGTCAGTGTCACATTATCTACAATATTGGTCAATCTAGACCTTTCTCACCCAGGTTCTATGGTCATGTATATATATATATATATATATATATATATATATATATATATACATATATATCCCTGGGTGTAAAATAAGATATATCAAGATACTGCACTACTACTGGTTTCCTCTAGTTTTATTTCTTGGTGCATACATTGAGATCCTGGAAGATATTCTGAATGACAGGTGTGAGGACTCATATTCTGACATGGCTACTGGCAAGTTAACTTTTGGTAAATATCACCTTGTTTATAGGTCTTTGGTTCCTATAATACTACGCCTTTCTCTCTTTCTCCCTCTCTCTCTCTCTCTCTCTCTCTATATATATATATATATATATATATATATATATATATATGTATATATATATATATATATATATATATATTGTGACACCATCAGGGGAATAGGTACCATCTCCTTGGGGAAGATGGCGACGAACAGCAGCAGTAAACCACACAAGTCCAGGGGTTTCAGGTTAAAAGCCACAGCTAGTTTATTCACCAGCTTGCAAACAAAACAAAACATAACCAAAATCCTAGCCGTCTGGCTACTAATACATTTTAGTGACACCCTCTCTCAGGTGTTGGACCTTGTGTCCAAACACACACTCAATATATCATTGCTCACCACAGCAGAGTGTCTTATGAGACAACTCACCTCCTCTCCAGGTCTGAGACAATGATTGCATATTCTAGCTGCCTTTTCACAGGCAACTCACAGGTGCATCTCTTGATCAGTTTGTTTAGAGACTGGCAGATCAGAAGACATGGCCTGGCCTTATGTATGGAGCCCACCCTTCTCTTTCTCCATACATAACACCATGGACCCTTACCATGCTTTGTTAGTGCAAGGAAACACCCTGTGGGAAGCTTTACCCACACATCTACACATTCTCCCTGGTGTTTTAGCGTACACAATGCTGGAATCCCGGGACACATACCTCTGCCATTTTGCCTCCTTCCAGTGACTCTGTCACAATATATATATATATATATATATATATATATATATATATATATATAGCAAGTCCTGGCATCTTCATTGCAGGGACATTATGGGATAAACTAAACGAGGACAAAAAGCCAAGCCAAGCCTATATACAATATATATATATACAATATTGCTCTGTGCTGAAACTGTGACTTTTTCAGAGCATTATCATGATGTTTGGTGCACACACATAACTCATATGTAACTAGACCTGGAATAGTGCAATCGTGTCCAAGGGTGTGCCTATTATAACATACTGTATACATAATTGCTCCTAAGGATGCTTATACACAACACAGCAGGTGCAAAGGCATTGTCACTGCCGATTCACTTGGAAAAGTAGATCTCCCTCTCAGATCCCTCACAGCGCTACTTTTAATACACTATAATAAGAAAAATCCAAGTTGTCTCCAATTTGCATAACTTAGCTGCTGCTAGTTAATCAACCCAGTTATTCCATATAAATTACAGTTTTTCTTACATACAAAAGTAACCAATAGCAGCTATTTCTAATCGCTTGCTTACTTTACTGTGTATTGTTATTGCTAACTGCAAGTCTCTACTGTAAATAGTATGCATAAAAAAACAAAATGGAAAAGACAATTGCCAAGTTAAAATGAAAGAGTCCACAGGGATTGTACAGCTGCTTTCCAGCATATATTTCTGTACTTCTTGCCATTCTTTCTTGTTTAAATTAGTGAAACAAAGAATGGTAGCTAGAGATATGTTTATTCAAGATGTACATAAAGCTAAAAGGACACTGGAGTGTGCAATGTGAATACCATTACAGAAGTCATCCTTAATTTACTCATAAAATAATATAACCACAGGATATTAAGCATTCATTGAGAGAATAGGGGGGTTTGAAAGTATATAAAATAAATATGTTTATTTCTGTGTCTTTGCATGTTACAAAGGATAAGGTTTTTGCTGGTATTAAAAGAAAAACTCAAAGTGAAATCCAATTGCTCAAGCCCAAGCAGCAAACGGCAAATGGCATCTACTAGCAGTGGATGTTCAATATCAACTGACTTGTTCATTAATCTCCACTGGAAAAGGTTCTGTTTCTATTGGATTTCATTGATTTCATTAACTACTTAAATTATCCCCTTTTGTACTGGACTGACAGTGACTTTGAGGGATTTTTGCTGCATTGCTTAAGCTTGCCATTGTTCTTGCGCTAGATAAAAATGTTTACAAAACTGTTTCTTAATTAAGTGCACATATGCTTTTTAAAAATCCCAGTTCTAGCAAGCCTCTAGAATGCAATTGTGTGGATGTGTGTTGATATAGTCACAAGGAACTTTTCATAGTTGCTTCAGTTTCACAAAAATAAAGTGCTCTGTGTTGCATGTTATCACAACTATGTATGAGAAAAATGCCCAAATATAACATTTTTCTAAATTTGTATGCTATATCTGAACAATGCAGGAGGCAATTTCCTTGTGGCCTTACACATTTTTTTGAATTTTGTGTTGGTGCTTACTATTATTATTATATTTTATTTATATAGTGCCACCACATTGCACAGTACTATACAGAATATTATTTTTATTCACATCAGTCCCTGCCCCATTGGAGCTTACAGTCTAAATTCCCTGCCACACAGACACTAGTGTCCGTTTTAGTCAACAGTCAATTAGCTTACCAGTATATTTGTTGGGCCGAGGGAGGAAACCATATCATTCAATGTAAACTCATGTCAATTCCGCACAGATAGAAGCCTGGTCAGAATTGAACACATGACCCCAGCGCTGTGAGGAATCAATGCTAACCACATATAAAGATTTCCTAAGTGGACACAGAACAATGGTTTTCTTTTAAATTTATAATAACATGGGTAAATACTTAGTTTCAAATTACTGTAAACTATATATACTGTTATATTTTATATTCTTAGGAAATTTGCGTCTTTTTGAGACCCAAATTAAAACCATTAGAATCACAAGAATAGAGCATTTCTCCTTTTTCTCACAGTGGCTATCTTCACCAGCCCATTTACTGAAATGTTCCCTGCCTAGAAAGGAAAAATAGCAACCCGGTTTGTGGTCAATCAATTCTCCACTCACTGACAATTCCAAAGTGTATATCTACTATGCAGCAGTTCCATAGCACCGCCGATTCCCGGCGCTTTGAAGTCATTTTTTAAAATGGCACTATTATTAAAGACAAAGCCCATCAGGTTTTGCTTTAAAAAAATTGCCATTTGAAAATTACAAACATTATGAAAGCGACATTAAAAAAATATAGATTTACCAACAAATAGCCACAGAACATTTCTGAACTAGCTTTGACTCGGCTCCTATTAATTGTGACCAAAGAAATTTCCTGTAGTTGGAATTGACATCACTTGACATAGTGACACTAACATTTCCTGTTTTAAAGCGGCAATGCCAGGAACCGCGTCCTACGCTAATATTAACTCTAACCCTACTTTTAATCCTTTCCATATCCCTAACACTAACTGTAATGTTAACCCTAACCCTTAGTTGGGATTAGTGAGGTGGCAGTGCCGCTTTAAAACAGAAAAGCTTAGTGTTGCTTTGTTAAGTGACGTCAATTCCAAGTGCAGGCATTTTCTTTGGTCACAATTGATAAGAATACTGTTTATCAGTGAAAATATTTAATTTTGTGTTGTTTTTATTAAAGTAGAAGTTCACTCATTATAAACCTTATTCATGCTCCCCAACTGATATGCAGTGGTTTGCTAACAAAGTTATTAATTTTTCTGCAATGTTATGGAAAACAACATATTAATTTATCATCTAATCTGCTGCCCTAGGGTATTAAGGGCATCTGTTCAGCACAGAGGAGGCATCTAAAGTGTGGACTAAATCAAAATTATTAAGAATGCAGTCTATAAAGTTATTAGGAACCAATTCCTCATAAATATTGCTGATGCCTCGTGAACATTATCGCAAATGGCAAAGAGAGTGTGAGACCACAGGCTACAAACTTTTTAAACTACCTTTTTAAAAGTTGGTTAAAATCTTCCACATACAAGAATACTGGTTAAACAACTTGATTTTTACAACAGAACCTAAGAAGAAAATTAATTTGCATATCATCCTGTTATGAATAGAGGAATATGTTGTAATTTAATTAATGTAGTATGCCATTTAAGTAGGCTTCATATGTTAATATTGTTTTTTTTCCCAAAGTATGTTATTGACATGCTAATCTTGGCATATCCATCTGTAAAATGTCATTTTTTTGAATTTTAAAAAAAAAAATGTATTATGCACCACATTTAAAGCAACTTGAATTTACATCTTTAGCACAAATAAATCAAATCAGCCTCCTCCAACTGTCACTTGTGGAGTGTTTATATTCATTTTAGAACTGTTTTAAAGTATCGAAGGGCTGTTCTGTTCTGTTTTTTTTATATATTCTTTAGCTGTTGAGCTTTGATTTCTGATTTTGTTTAATGAAGATAACAGAAATTATAATCAACAGACAGCCAGCCTGTGGTTTTCATAAAAGAAGGAGGCAATATTAGTACATTATACAAGGTACAGTATTCATAAATGAAACATACATGTTTGCCAATGACCAACACCTCACCTAGCTGGTCTTTGTGCCACTCCCACACTGTATTTAGACATATCATGCTTTTTTCCATTAAAGTGTCTCCCTACTAGTGTGTCAGCAGAAATATTTTTAATTCTACCCTTATGATCTGATATTCTCTTTTTTATGTTGTATTTGATTTGACCAACATATTCAAGCCCCCAAATGCATAAATTATCCTTTTTAAACAGTGCGTCAAATATGTTTATGCTTATTTTATTTCAATTGAAGCAGCCTCCAACCATGCAAAGGATTGCTATACAACTAGATAACAACTAGTTTCCATTGTCCAAAAACAAACGCCTTATCCAGAACCAGAATAAAAAGGAGGTTCAGTTAATAGACTGTAAATGGTGTAGAGCAGTCATGATTGGCAGCAAATGATTTCTAAAAAGATTACTTCATCTTTCAATGGCTGCTTTAACATTTGTGGCCGATGCTGCTTCTGTTTTACAATAGCCACACACTTTACCCACCAATGGCTACAATTGTTATTTTCATTCCTTATGTATCAAGTGTCCCTCACACCTCCAAGATTGTAAGCTCATTTTGGCAAGGTCATAATTAACTTCTTTCTCATGTCACTGTAAATAATTTATTTTTATCACAATTCTCTCAATGTACAGCGCATAGTAATATGTTGGCGCTTTATAAAAAAACCATTGTAACTAATAATTAATTGAAAGGCCTCCAACTTCCTTGAACATTGTGAATGCATTGGCTGGAGATAGTTTAATCACAAGTGTGAGCAACAGCCAGTTGGACATAAGCACCATTTCTCCCTGATCAGCGCCGATCTTACTGTCCCATTTTGCCTGAGATATTGCAGTGTGTTTGACCAGCATTACAGGGTTAAAGTCAATGGAAGTCGTGCTTTAGGCATAGTATAACAGTGGTACGTATAATAATTATATGTTGTTGGTACAAAAGTCAATCCTTGTATTGTAAATATAATAGTCAACCTTTGTAAACTACAGTGCAAGAAAATGTGAGTTGTGTTTTCACCTAGCATAGTCGTAATTGAAAACACAAAATTGGAACATATACTAGACAAAAAGCACTCCAAAAGACAATGGCAGCCCGCTAAAACCATGACTCATACCCACACGACTCAAAGACACAATTTATAAGAACATAACATGGAAAAGAATATTGGATTTTTCACATCAAATTGAAAAGAAACTGTAGATGTAATTCTACATAGTAGTAAATCACATCCTAAAATATATATAAAACTTCACAGTACATTGCACATCATTTAAAAAAAGTGTAAGTGAATGAGTCAATGTTACACAAGAAGTGTATAGAGATTTCAAATGATGAATCATAGCTAATCATATGTATCTCTTTAGAGACACTATACACATTGATATTATGTTCAACCATTAAAATGGCATGCACAATGTAATCTTTGATATACTTTTTGACATCAGAAACAGACAAGGTGTAATCCAGATCTACCTTGCCTTATTTCAGGATATTCTATTTATAACAAAAGTTAATTGGCAAACGTGATGTGACAGTCTAGTAGCTTACATTTTGTTTGTTTTCCATGCACTGCTAGTTAAAAGCTTTTCAATACCAATATTCTGTAAGACTGTAAAAGGCAGTTCACATGAGGTCTTACATGACTCAATTCAACAACACTTTCTTAAATTATTCAGTAATTAAATGAAAGTTTTCATAAAAGGTTCATTCAACCGTTATACATTGAAATTTTCAAACCCCGGGTGAGCTAAAAGTTTGAGCAGTTGTGTGGTTTACAGTAGTAATTTAGGTTATTATATGACCATGTCATATAATCAGTGTCACTCTTTCATTACATTCAGAAAACATTTATTTTGTAAGTTACAGTTAAATATATGTTGCACTAGGGGAGAAAAGCACTGCATTTCCCCATGGCTGATGTAATTCCTTCAAAAATAAAATGAAATAATAATTGAAAGATGCTAAACACACACTAGCCAATTAGTCGTGAACAGTTTTTTTATTTTGTTTTCTTTTTTGTTTTTGTACTTCTTACTAGCGTTGAAATAATGAGCAAAATGTTGACAGCTGTGAATAATCTTTTGGTGGAACATAATACAATGTAGGCGGGTTTCATTTTTTTTGTAAATATAACATGAACTTGCAAGGTCTTTTTTCGAAAAAGTTTATAATTAGAAGAATATTATGTTGTTTTATATAACTCGAAATCTTTTTTTGAGATATCATTGTTGCTATTTCTACCTACGGACACTATTAATTAATGACTTATGCCTGTAGCCTGTAGAAAACACTGGCTGTGTTTGCATGTAGCCCACAAATACTAGACAGCTAGATATAAACTAGGATACACTCCCCCCAAACGCTAAATTTGTCTGTACATTTTAAATCCCCCCCCCACTCCACAGTGCAACATGGTTTTGCCAAAGAGCAAATTTGATCTTTTTTATTTGCTCATAACACTAAATGAGTCTCCCAATAAAGTACATTTTATAAAACTACTGCACAAGAAAAAGGTGGTGTTACCCATAGCAACCTATCACATTCTATTATTTTTCTAGTGTAGTTTAGAAACTGAAAGCTAATGCCAGCCAACCAGCCCCTGGATATAACTAAACAGGCATATATTTTGCTTATAATGTAACACAAAAGTGCACCAATAGAATGATGGTTTTAAAACTGATTAAATACGAAACGGGAGAGGAGTTGATTGGTAATTTGTTTGGAATTGTGACTTTAATTTAATATAGGCCGCCGTGCTTCTTCAAAACAAACAGACTGGATGTTTATGCTTGATTGGAGCATAATAAACTTGGATTTTAAAAATTTACAGATAAGCCCGGCTACTGCATGGCATGTAGTCCATACTTATATAATGCACATTGTAGACATAGAGATATACATATCTTTATAATAGTTTTAGTGCTTGTTCTTCATAAATTGCCACCATTTTTTAACAGAAATAATCTCATATGGGAAGTTCCAAAGTGTTTATTCCCATGTTCAGTTGATTAATTAATGACTTGGAGTATAATAAGCAAGGTTTAAAATGTTCCCACGACATGTAAAACCCTTTATAATCAAAGATAGCTCTTGCGCAGTTCAGAGCTAATATTTCTACACAAGACGAGAGGAAATAATAGTTATTTTAAGCCCTTCACTGCTGAGGCTTTTCTCACTCCAGTGATGAGTCTATTTTGGCACTTTTTGGGTTGCTCTTATTCCAACATCAATATCAATAAACTGTTTATGCAGTACCTACCTCGTTTTTTCAGAAAATATAATGGGGTTGCTTATAAATTCTGTCATGGCAAAGAAAATCAAGGCAACACCTGTTTTTTATGTATTTAAACTGAAATAAAAGCAAATGTGTGTATTTTTTGTTATAAACACCACCAATAAACACTTTGTAGTTCTTGATTTAGCACCAATCCACCTTTCCAAAGAAGCAAAAAACAGGATTTGACAGATAGGTAGGTAATAATATTTGCACTTAAAACAATAATGCTTTTTTGTGGTGTGTTTTGCTATTTTGTACAGTGTTAAATTAAATCCGTAAAATGTGTAGGAATAATATGGGTAGCCCATATTTAAAAATAGACAACCTAAAGCCAGGATGAAGGTGATCTAAGCACTAGAACCCCCATCTCTTGCTTTAGATATTGTAGGGTGCTACACTATCTACAAAGGGGCACATCATTTGGAAGAGGGGGACTATCCCCATAGTTTCTGGGAGCCAGGATGGGCATTGTAAAATCTCTCCCACATCCTGGCCCACTTAATATTTTCTGTAGTGTAGGGACTCCCCTCATTCCAACAAAGGTACCCTGAGTCTCAAGGTATCTGGTTGAAAGAGATATGACACTTTTAATGCCCTCCACCCATCCTCTGACTCTTCAGAATGTGTTATAGGGCAGTGGATATGAAGGGGCGGGGCTTGACAGCATAATTACGACATTACCTCTTCCTCTACACAGCATTGCGACAGTGCCATTTAAGATATATGCTGAAGGTGAGTTATGGAATATGTGTAAGGGATGCAAATTAATACATTTCTCACTGTCAGAAATGATAAATAAATTGTTACAGGAGGTGTTTCTCACAAACAGATGTTCTACTTCAATTCATTTAAAAGCAATAAAGCCTAATACATGTGGTGTAAATTTAGATTTACAGATCAATAATAATTCTAAATATTTCTCATTTATTCATTTTAATGACACACAGGGAGATATAACATTGAATCCTTTCCTTAACAGTATAAGTTTAAGTATTCACTTGCAGCGCTTCTCATGATTTTTGCTTAGATTGTTCTAAGTGTCATACCTGTATATATATATATATATATATATATATATCTATCTATCTGTGTATATATGTATATATATATATATATATATATATATGTGTGTGTGTGTGTGTGTGTGTGTGTGTGCAAGCAATGTGTTAGTTCTATGCTTTATTTCTGTCTATTCATTTACCTATCATATCCAGTTTATGCATGTAATATGTTGTGTCCTCAATTTATACTCAATCAGCTATTTTAAATGATGTAAATTTTTAGACATGTATTGAGCTTTAAATGATAACACATGGTAATATGCAGGTATTTGCTGTGTCAAACCCCATTTTTATTTGTTATGTGTAAATTGACATAATTAAGTCAATAGTTTTACATGACAACTCTGAAAATTGCTTTTTCCAATATTGCAGTGACAACATGTAGTCCGGCAGCTTCTCAATGCTGTTCTCTTGACAGATTTGTTGGATTTGTTACTGCTGATAATTGAACAGATATAGCAGCCACGCACCATCAGGTGATGGATCAATCCACATTTTCTGTACTGCACAAAGCATCATGGCAGTTGCCAATGGCCTCATACAGCAGTATGAAGACCCGCAAAGCATGTTAGATTTGGATTTACACAGGTTAAACACAAACGCTGTATGATATATATGAAACCTTCATTTTTGTAAAAGTATCTATTTAAGTAGTTCTGCAGTATAAAATAGAAGGATCCATTGTAGCGTTATGCTTGCTAATGAATATAATACAACTTGGTTAGGTTTTGTATCTTATAACAATGATTTTTATTGTGAGAAATGGTCAAAGACATTTTTTTGCATTAATATAAATTTGCAATAGCTCTGGTTATTGGGCAAAAGAGCATCAATTTACATGCATTAAGGCACACAAATATGCAGTTTATTTTTTTTACATGGTGCCATATGGTGAGTCTTGATGTGATATATTACCCAACAAACTGCTACTGATTCATATGGAACATGTGTGCTACTCAGAATTATATCTTGGAATAATGAGTCTGGCTCCATCAGTAACATTAAGAAGACAGAGTATAAGGAATTGAAGACACTGGATATTAGCAAAATGCCTGGCAGAATACTGAACAAAGCAGATTTAATTTGCATTAAATTGTATTCTGTGCCGAGCAATCTCGCAATGACTTGAATTAAAAGGTCCAAAAGGTAATGAACCACTAAATCACTGTGGCTTTTGAACACCGCTACACAAAGGGAAAATGTACCTTATTGATAAGTAGGGATTATGTTCACTTAATGTTTCTATAAATATGTAATAAAGCAGGAGCATAGTTTATTACTAAGGACAAGTTTGTTTTTTTAGATTTTTTTTTTTTAGAATTATGAATGTGAAGCCTGCATTTTTTTTATTGTTCTCCAGATGAAAAATGGAACACCCACCAAAGTTTTCCAATAATAGTCAGTGCTAGCTTTTAAACAAATCTCTCGGGCAAGAGAGTGTCATGATTTTATATAGCCAAAAAAAAAAATGTAAAAATAATTATTTTAGTAACATCAAACGATTGTAACAGTTTATAGATAAACCCTATTTCTGGCGAAAACAAAGCTTGTCTCCTTTTGATAAATAGAGCCCTAGGTGTCTTGCCTTATGATTTTGCAATGTAGCACAAGTAGAATCAATGCAATTTGGGTTGCTGATCTGATTGTTGTGTTGAATGACCATTTAGCAATATGTACGCCATCATTATAGTGGGCAGATCACAGTTGGGGCTATGTGACCCACAGTCACTTTGAAAGCATAATAGGTTTCTGATATCAATAGGATACTATAAGGGGTTTCTTGTAATTCATTTTCATGTAAGGTCCTTGAAATTGTATTATAGAGATGATATTTTGCTTGGCCCATATATAGGATATTAATTTAGGAATATCTCTCTTATGTTTCACTGCAAAGCAATCATTTTCTAAACACTATAAATATGTTTCAATAGTTTGCTTTTCATATGAACAAAAGATTGACAGGGTTTCAGAATGAACTGACATAAGTCTACTTCTCTTACTTCTCTTGTTATCTGTCTTAGGTCAGTAATGATTGAAAATAGTTCTCATCTGTAATGAAATACAAAACCTTTCAAGCAGCCGATTTGTTATGTTTCCAGTATTGCAAGCTACTGTAAGTTAGTCATTGCAATTCCTAAACCATCTTGAAATTCTGCTTCACATTTAAACTATGGGATAATATGAGAAAAGAATGGGAGAGTTGAATGCTGTGGTTAAAATTGTAGTTCCTTAAATTTCAGGAAAAATATCTTAATCATGCTTGCAATATGGTGACATTTAAAACAATAATTTCAGGTGTGACAAATTTACAACCTATAATTATTTATAAAATGTTTTGACGTTTGCAGCAACTGGCTATCTAAGAAATAGTTTTATCTTAACTAAACGTGAAGGCTGCTTTGAGCACTAGATCATGTTTGTTTAAGTTATACAATCTTATTCTATAATTGCATGTTTCTCTTGCATGTTTGTAGCATAAACCAGTGTGCAAATTGATGCCATTTTCACTCTAACTGACATTTTTTTAACAAATGACCCTCAAAAAAGTTTATAGAGAATAAACAGTAAACATTTTTCTCTGTATCCCACTGAAGGGAGATAAGCTGTATTTAATATTTTTCTATCATAAATGAAATGTACAGTACATTATTTCATGCGATCTGTTATTTAGTGCATGGAGAATATATTATTGTTGTGACTGTTATGCAAGAGGCTAACAGCAAAACATTTACACAATGGTTAAATAACTTTTCAATATCTTACATTATTTGTTTCTTTTTCCTTCTCTTGTATTTAAAGCCATGCAACCATTTATTACTGTGTATGTGTTAGGATATTTATACTCTGCAATGTATTATGGTTAGTTATTCAGGTAGCATGCCAAATTCAGCAGCACAACACAAGTATGATTTATAACCTCATAATCTGCAAGGATAGGTTTTATAAATGTGTTGCATCGCAATGCAAACAAGTTAGGCAATATTGTGGAATATTAATGTGTTAAGAGCTGCATATTGCCCAAATAGTGCAATTCACCGCTATGCTGTATGTGTACATTAAGCAGTATTTGCATAGCAGTATTTTACATTACAGAAGATAACCAGCCTACATTTACTGAATAGCAATATACAGAGAAAATTTACACTGTATACAAATACCAAAAGAGTGATAGTCAATACTAAATAAATAAATATGCTATGTATTAGTTTATGTACTGCAAAAACACTCTGGGCCTTAAGTAGAGTCAAACCTAATGTATGCTAAAAGCTCAGGCGTAATTGCATTTATTTAAACTGTGTAATTTACTTAGTATGCAGAGCTGCAAATATCTTACGATCTTTGCAAATCTGCATACAAATTCATACATTTCTGTAAGAATAGCTTTAAGCGCATCATACATAAGCGTATAAAGGGGATAAAATAAATAATTTTAAAAAGAAAAATTAGCCTGACCCCATTAGCAAAAAAAACCCAGCTCTAGTGCTGCCATCACCAAAATCAGGGGGACATAAAAAGTTACTCCAAAGTTGCCACTATTGGCTCTAGGCTATGTCAACCACGGCTGGTGGCACTGTAGCAAGAAAACCCACAACTGAATTCCCTAGAGGGATCTAGCTTACAAAAAAAAACGCAGACCCCTCTAGAAATAACCAGTCCTGTGCTGATTCCAACGTCCATGGGCAGTGGGAGGGTTACTAATGTAAATTAAATGCTCTGACTGAATTTAAATAGTTAGGCAGGTTGGCGCTTGCAGTACAATTAGCTCAATCATATCCATGACTTGCATGTTCAGATGTGACCCTAAATTACACATATGCCTTATGTGTATACTTCACTCTGTTCTGCCTGTTAACATATGGCACGTACTGTGCAGACAGAGTGTGCTTTTGAGACCCACTTGGGTTTGAAAACAGTCAGAACTTAGCTCAAGTTCCATGCTGTCTTTTAAACCGGATCTTGTGTGCAAGTTGCATTCCAATTTAAATCAGGCCCATTGTGTGTAGTTTTATCACTCAACCTCAAAAGCTTGCCAGTTTTCACTCAGCAACAAAGCAATATATTTCAATATTATCCCTAGTCAGTGGAAAGGGTTTCCCATAGTTCAGAGGGATTGTAGGACACACCTTTAGAATACAGATGAGCAACATCACAGTGAGATTTAATATGAATTGAGTTTTGTGGTTAAAGAGGTTATTTACAAGAGGTGATGCAATCTTTTAGTTCCACTTTTCATGGAATACCATTGAGCACATATTGGTACATTTGCATATTGCAAAAATTATAGTCTATGAGAAGAGCTGGGACAACAACGGTCAATTCATTCTTATGCAAGGTATGATTGGGGAATGACTGGAACATGTAATGGCAAATTCTGGAAGCAGAATGTGCAAAATTTTACAGCCAAACATGGAATGGGTTGATTTGAAAAGTTCCACATCTTATTCAAGTGTGACAGATCTGTGCCTGCTTCCAGTGTCCAGTTATGGTAACTCATGATTTAAAAAGTAAGCTGTTGTTTATTTTTTATCCTTGACTCAAAAGAACAAAAGGAGCCATCAGGTGAGACAGACTGCTGTTTATGATTTTGCTTTTCACTAAGGTATTCCTTTAAAAGAGTGTTATATCTGTGACATAAATAATCTGAAAAAAAGGCTTTCATCTCCATTTGACATTCAAAGAAAAGCATGCAAAATAAATGTTACTTTGTTCTTCAATTTCCTTAAACCACTAAGTTCAACTCGATTATTCTCTTATTAGTCATCCAAGCACAATTTGATTGTGTGATTTGTGACATTTTGAAAAGCCACATTAAACTTTAAAAGATTGTATTTGTTTACTTTTTCCTTTTTTTTAATTTCCTTTCCAATTTTACAATAAAACTTTTTTAAAATTGTATTTACACAATTACAAAGTGAGGAGGGAGTGGGAGAGGTCAAGTTACATACAAATGCAGCATCCAGCCTATGAGCTCATGGCATTAGGCTCTACTTCAGCAAACTCAGTATATGCAAGGTGGCATAGATGACAGATATTGAGAATATTTGTCAGTGCTTCTGCCATTCTTATTGGACCCACATAATCTAAATGTTAATTTAAGTTAATAGATACAATAACTTCAGTAACTTGCTTGAATCATAGTGAGACAGCCATATGAATACATGAACATAGATCGCTCCTGCTTCCCATCACAGGTAACCTGGTTGGTAATGTCGGAGATGACATACGACTTGGCTTTAGCTAGATATTTTAAATATATGTACAATTGCAGAAATATGAATCATTAATAGGTCACATGGATATCTACTGAAATATATGTATATTGATTATGTATATTGATTACAAATAATTTAATCTAATAACTGACATGAACATTTCTAATTCAAACATGTAGGCTCTAAGGAAGTGATTACAGAAAATCATTTAATATGTTTTATAGATCCCTCTTTATTTAATGTCAAATTATTTTAGTAGGACCTCAGGTTGCCAGTTTGAATGTTCGAATGTATTTAAAAGGGTAAATAAAAAGAATATATAAAATAATGCTATTTCTTTTTTAAGCCTCTGGCCATTCAAGTGTTAGGCTAAATGAGTGAGTCACCATGTGGACCAGACACTTATCACTTTCTGGTTGGCCAAAGACTTCACAGATGGAGCACCATTGCAAATCAAGCTGAATGGCATTACCAAAGATACATTTTCACTGTATCTTGGCAATTTTGCGCTTCATAAATAATTTATTAATAGTTCAGTTCAACATATCTCAAGAAGGTTCTGCTGATAAATTAAATGATTCCAACAAAAAAATGTATGTTTGGTTTAATATCTTGATTAATTTTTTTTTCTACTTTTATAGTTCCAAGTCAATGTATCATGGCGCAGTGCATTTGTGACATAGCACACAATGTTCTTGTAAATTATTATTATTATAATCTTTTATTAATAAAGTGATGACACATTACACAAGACCGCACATTGAGGGGATATTTACATAAAAAATGACCTACAGTGACTTGAAACAGAAGGTAAAGATGACCCTGCCCAAATGATCATACAGGTTAAGAGGTGTGGGAAACACTTTATAATAGTGTTTGAGGAACAACAGTTATAGTAGTAGGTAGGGAAAGTGTGCGTGTGCTATAAGGCAGCAGTATTATCAGCTTCCAATAATAAAATTGGAAATCTTGCATGGGAGGAGGGAAATTTAGGTGTTATCCATTTTTTATTCTGTTTTATATATGTCAGAATATACACATTTTTAAGTGACAGTATGTTTTTGTTATTATTGCACTAGCACACATTAAACTAATACACTAGCCGCCTTGGCTCACCGTTTACAATCTGGCTGCGTCCCGGCCGTCGCCATGACGCCCATGACGTCACTTCCTCTTTGTCCTGGCTGTCTCCAAGGCAGCGGCCGGGACATTCTGTCATCTATAGGTGCATACTGGCATGAAACAGCTGCCGGGCACGTGCACAAAATTAATTAACAGCCTTCTAAGGCTGATTGTTCAGATGTGCCTGATTTCTGTGATTTGTTCCCCTATGTATTTAAGGCAGGAAAACCTTCGCCTCCCTGCCGGTTATAGCATGGATTCTGTCTGCTACTGACCTGCTTTGTTCTGTGTTCTGTAGTTACTTTGCAGTTCTTTCTGATTGACCCTCTGTTGTGATTTTCGGCTTGTTACTGGACTTTGCTTGAATTCTGATTGCCCCAACCTTTGACCTGTTCCTTGGATATTCCTGTTCGTTGTCAGCCCTGACATATTTGCCTGTCCCTGACCATTCTGTCTGCTACAGACTCCTGACCTTGACCTGCTTTGACCACCCACCACATTTTTGCTACCGCTTCCTACTTTCCAGCTGCGGTATTGCACATAAACTTACACTCCGCAAGAGTTAAGTCCTGGGGGCATCCAAGTACCTGTGAGCACAAGTAGCTCCATGGAAAAGGAGATTGCTACAGGTGGAGACCTCTGTCATCTGTTCTGCAAGCTTATGTCAATAACTGCTAGCTGTAACAACTCGAAGATTTTCACAAATACACACGTAATAATACACTAGAACATGATCAAAATGTTTTCATGGCAAATTTTAATAATTCTGATCACTTGATACATTTCTTAAGAGGGATTTTTGGCAACAGTTTGGTGAATTTCATTATTATATTCATTACATGAGGTTATACACACTGACTTATCTTTATCTGACATATTTCTTTTTCTTGCATTATGAATAACTAAAGAGCTTGTGTAAACATTTATTGGCATTGACTCATTTTTAGATTACGTCCTTTCAGATGTGTAAAAAAATTAACTATTTTCTGTTCATACAGTTTTCTGTTGATATGCCTAGATAGGCAATGACACTAATGGCAAGTATTGTGCTGCAAATAAAATAGCCTTGTCCAAATGAGCTCACAAACTAAGAGGTGTGAGAAACAGTTGATACAGAATGTTGTGAATTAACAATTGTAACTGGTGTTCAGGAAAGTGCATGTGACTACGGTAAGGCAGAAGCATTTTCAGCCACCAACATTAAAGCAGACATCAGTGACCGAAATTTTATTGTAGCTATTAGTGGTGTGATATGGTTGGAATGAGGAGAGAAAGGTGGAGACATAAAAGATTGTTGTTGGCAGCCATGACTGTCCTTCACCATTTTTCTCAAGTGAACCGCTTTCCTTTTCTGAAGTATTTATTTGTATTTCAAATACCTGGCTGATATCTCAATGTACTGTTTGGATGTTTGTACAGCTATAAAGCTAATGACAAGTACCGTATATACTCGAGTATAAGCCGACCTGAATATAAGCCGAGGCACCTACTTTTACCACAAAAAACTGGGAAAACCTATTGACTCGAGTATTAGCCTAAGGTGGGAAATGCAGCAATACAGTCCAAAAATGACTTGCTTCTTTTAATAAACTCAGGCTCCCAAAATGTCTCCAAATGTACCAAAAAAACATTAAATACCCACATCAGCCCACTAGCCATGAAAGTACACAGCCAGAGGAATAAAAAAAACAAAAAACATCTTATTCACCTTCCTTGGTTGGTTAATTGGTGACCTAATGCTTTCGAGGGAGGGAGGGAAAGATTTTCTTCAGCCCTTAACTTCTGCAGTGGAACACTCTATGTGCCTTTATTTATCTTTTCCCAAAAATGAGAGGTGCAAAAACCAACACTTGCTAATCAAATCAAATCAAGCTAGGTTTATTTGTTTGTTTTTTTTCTTCTTTAATATTTTTTTCACCTTGGATACTGAAAAAAAGACAAAAAGCTATGTTCTTGGGGAAACAGCAGAGATTCAGGTACAGAAAAAAATTGAAACTAAAAAAAAAACAAGTTACAGTAGCAAAATAGATAAATAAACGTCATCTCCAGGCTGAGTTTTCAATATTGTCATTTGTATTTGTTTTGTTTGGATGTAGCCTTTTACACCACTCGAGTGACTTACCTGTTCTATGGTCTCTCAGCCCTTAACTTACGCATGTGCGTTCCACTAACAGGAAGTTCGGCATTTGGAACGCAAGTTTGCGTTCCAAATGCCGAACTTCCTGTCAGTGGAAGGCACATGCGTTCCACTGCGGAAGCTAAGAGCTGAGGGATCGGAGAACAGGTAAGTCCCTCGAGTATAAGTCGAGGGGGGCTTTTTCAGCATAAAAAATGTGCTTAAAAAGTTGGCTTATACACTAGTATATACGATAAATAAAATAATTGTGTTTTGTGCCAGTCAGTGGATTTTAACAAATACCCTAATTGAGATCACTATGAATTGGCTATGTATTTCTACACCTACATAGTAAATTGTGATACAGCTGTCAGTGTAGTGTAGTTATGATGTAAAATATGTAAAAAACATAACAGATAAATTAGGTAGGCAATACTGCAGTAATCTTTATACAGTTATGTAGCAAATGCAGTGCACACAAATACAGTAGTTTGGACTATTAATAGTCACAGGGAGTATTCAAGGCGTTTTCCCCTTGCAAAAAAGTAAGCATGAGCATCAAAGGGGCTGTAAGCTCCTTTTACAAAGCTATAGACATGTGCTATTTGTTGATGTTTATTTTCGTATTTGCATGCACTGTGATTGGCCTGAATATCCATTGGCCGCTGCTTACTCACTGAATATTAGGGATTTGGGACTGATTTCCATTTGCAAATAATTTATCTAACAGCAAATCTCAGAAATTCAGACAAATTTTAGAATTGCCTTATAATGCTTGGCCAGAATTTGTGCGCTAACATTTTTGAAAATCTTAAGAGCAGTGATCTGTTCCGATCCTGTCATACTAATTTGAGCATCTCAAAAATAGTAATAGTCCCAAAACTGCAGTCCTTATGGGAACATATTGCCTGCAAGCAATCTCTCACTAGAAATCTGCACTTATGTCAATCATTGTAAGGTTGGAATTCATTTCTCAGAAACGACATCTACAGCTAATCATAATAATGTATATGTTAAGCATATATTTAAATATATGCATTGTATTAATTTATAACCTGAATCATTAAATTAAATGTCATCATTGTCACTGAAGTGCGTATATAAACAGATTTCTGAAATCATAAAATAAATCCGCTTAATAGCATTCAGCATACATATTGTTTTTGTCAACAGTTACAGATGGTTCAGTGTGTTGAATAATGTGAGCAAAACATTTATATTTCAAATAATTAAAAAAATCAATTTCATCCTGTTTTGTAGGATGGCGTAGACTGGTATATGCACTTGGTGGAAACAGTAAAAACATTACACATCAATATTCAACCTACTTCCACTGTAGGACTATTCCTTTAATTAAATGGTTACATTCTATCTCATAATATCTCTTGATTTAGCCTGATTGACAAATGGAGCACATTTGTAAAAATAGAGCAATTAAGCACAAGTCACATGTGATACAAAGGAGCATGGCATATGGCTCGATTCACTGCATAGTCCAGCGGTTCCCAAAGTGTGCACCGTGGCTCCCAGGGGTGCCGCGGCGCTGTCACAGGGGTGCTGCGGGCAAGCCAGAGAAAAAACAAACAAAATATAAACTTACCAATCTGCGCGGCGCCGGAACCCAGCATCCTCTTCTCTCACGTAGCTTATCACTGAATATCGACATTCAGTGACAAGCTGCGTGAGAGAGGAGAATGCTGGGTCCCGGCACCGCGCGGATTGGTAAGTTTATGTTTTGTTTGTTTTTTCTCTGGCTGGCCACGGCAGAGGGGGCAGAGTGAGAGGGAGCGTGACAGAGGCCAGAGGAGGGGGACAGCGTGACAGAGGAGGGGACAGCGTGACAGAAGGCAGAGGAGGGGGACAGCGTGAGAGGGGGCAAAGGGGGTAGCGTGAGAGGGGGCCAAAGGGGCATCATGAGAGGGGGCAGTGTGAGAAGGCAGAGGGGGCAGCATGAGAGGGGGCAGTGTGAGAAGGCAGAGGGGGCAGCATGAGAGAGGGCAGAGGGGGCAGCGTGAGAGAGGGCAGAGGGGGCAGTGTGTCTGGATGCAGAGGGGGCAGAGTGTCTGGATGCAGAGGGGGCAGAGTGTCTAAATGCAGAGGGGGCATTTTTGCATACAACTAAATTAGTATGTCTGTCCTGACCTAAATACTTATTACATTTTTTTGACCCAACTACTTCTAAATCAGGACTGCTCAGTAATTATTTTGGAGGGGTGGCTTGAAAAAATTATGGAGACTCTAAAGGTGCCGCAAACTGCGAAAGTTTGGGAACCACTGGCATAGTCTATTGTTTAATATGAGGGTTGCCTGAAAATGCAATATGTGTCAAAGAAATGTGCCCAGTCTATTTGTCCTAGATTATTTATTAGAATAAGGGGATGTTATATAGTTTATTTTACATTGATAGAAGCGATTTATAAAAATAAAAGTGAAGTGAAGTTCCCTGCAGAAGTTCCACTGGATGATGCAAAATGCTTCATATTAAAAAAAATTAGGACCTTAGAGGTGCCAGAGACTTCAAACATTTTAGGAGGGAGATAAAAGTCGTGTGCCCTCCCAGAAAACATTCTGCAAATGCTGCCTCACAACCACTTTATCTCATTTAAGTAATCACATCCATCAAAACAATCAAATATATTTTTTTCCCTACTGTAGTGCAAATCTAGACACACACACAGCCAGGAATGCCCAACTCCTCCCATAGGATGGTGCAAACTTTTATACCACCGTTGATGCAACTCTTTTAACCTCCAAATCCATGCACTTCCCATAAAACTGGGTGTAATTGCTGAAAAGTAGGCATGTGATATAAACAGTATTTGTGCCATGGCTTTACACTTCCTTGGTTTATAAAATAACTCTTAGACTCACTAGATGAGAAAGTTCCTAAAAAGCGAACCTTTTCTTATTGCATAATAGCAATATCACAACATTAAATCCACAATTTGTTACTGGATGTTCCCAACAGGGAATCATTTCCTCCAAACTGTATTACAGCATTACCAGAGCAAAAAAAATATGCGATATGTACATATATCTGCAGGATCCAGTGGTCTCCATGAGTCTCAAGTACAGGCTGTTGATTCATTCTCGGTGCATAATATCAATGAACATATAGCAGATAAAAAAATTTAAATATACATGTTAAATCAAATTACTATCCACATAGATTACAATGTTTTGTTAGATGAGAAATGTACTGTTCGCTACAATGCACAAAACGTGTGATACATTTTTATGCAGAAATATTGATTATTCAAAGAATGAGGATTAAAAATGTATACTATACCTT